>NW_026929319.1:0-37295 GCF_032062105.1 Saccostrea cuccullata | reverse complement strand
GCTTTCATTTTTTCAAATAAAAAATGTGAAAACAAAATTGTATGTGTCTATTTTTATTTCCCAATTAATCAAAGATATGAGGTCTTACATATCTTACAGGTGTATTCCTTGTGACAAGGTCTTTCAATTGTGATCCCTTGACCTTGGCGTTTAAACTTGCATTTGAAAACTTTTTAACCTTTGTCATGAGCTGCCATGCGAGTAAATTAGTTTCGCAAACACATCTTGTTTATTCAGTTGTACATGTATATATATGGCACGCCAAAATACACAAAAATGAGCTAAACCTAGTTTCACAATTGGTAAAGTAGGTTTATCAACTGTAAACTATAGTTTTCAAACCGTTAACTATAGATAACGATTCGTTAACTATAGTTAACGATTGTAAAAGTATATTTAATGGTTGTTAACTATAGTTTACGAATGCTAATCTAAATTTATCTGTCTGTAATAAAACGTTAACAATAGATTTTGTTCATAAACATAGATTCACGTCTGTAAACTATAATTTACTAGCTCCGTGTGAACGATAAGCGAAACTAATTCGAATTAAATTTTGAGCCATGCCTAATGGCAAAATTAGGTCAAATGCCATATGTCCGTGGTCAAATTGAAGTATTTGTGCTATTTTTGAGTGAAAACTAAGGAAAATTGTGTTAATTACTAAAATGTTGTGTACTGACACTGTATTTGTAACATTATGTCAAATGCATCTGCTCCTGCATAAGGTGGCGTGATTTGCAAATGACGTCATAATAGCCTTACTGACGCCTGGCGGTAGAAGTAGAATTTTAATTCGCATTAGTTTACTTCACATTAGCTGTCGTGTGAACGCAATTTAATTAATTCACATTAGTTTGATTCGCATTAGTTTACTTCACATTAATTTACTGCGAATTAAACTCGTCATGTGAACAGGGCATAAAATCCTAGAAACTTTGATACTGTCAGTATGAAACAGCTTGAATCAAATAAATTGTAAAGTTCAGTCTTTCTTGCTTTACAGAGACAAAATGCTCAAAAAAAAAAAGAAAAAAAGTGTGTTTATGAAACACTGATGCTCTGGATAGTAGCTGATGACAAAGGCTTAAGTTTATCAAATGCAAGTCAAACTTGCAAGGTCAAGGTCAAAAGATAAAAAAATATTGTTAACCAAAGAAAGGACTTGTCTCAATGAATAGACTAGTGAAAAATGAAAGCCCAAACACCAACCATTTAAAAGTGATGACAAAATTTTATTTTTTGTTAAAAGTAGGTTGAAATCAAAGGTCAAGGTTAAAAGATAAAAATTAATGGTACTCGTGGGAGGCCTTGTCTTAAGAAATACACGTGTGAAATATAAGCCCTAGCACCAGCTGTTCATAAGTTATGACCAAGGCAGGTACATTTTTTTTTCAAAATAAGGTCAAACTCCAAGGTCAGAGTCAGGAGGTCAAAATTGTTTGTATCTCAACAAAGGTCTTGTCACAAGAATTTAGAAGGTCTAATTTTAACTATTCAAAAGTTAAGGACATGTTTAAAAATTCATACCTTTTAGCAAAAATTGGACAATCTCCAAGATTTAAGAATTCTCTCGAAGAAAGCTTGAATGCATATGTGAAAAAATATGAAAACCATATAGCTCCTTGAAATCAAACGGGTAATAATCAAGTTTTGTGGACAAACAGACAGATGTACGTACAGGGAAAAGACGATATTCCCCCGAATCTTCGTTTACAGGGCTAAAAAAAAATGTACGAGGGGTGTTAGAAAAGTTCGCGGACAAGTTCTATTGTGAGCGCGCTATTTCCACGAAACCGGTCAAACTTTCCAGATAAAATATTAACCTATTTTCCAATAAATATACAAAAATTTGGTGCTCTCCGGTGATCATTGAAAAATAAACGGCTTTTTTATTTTGATAAATCTTGCTTCACGGAGCATGCTCCATTTTGGCACGTTTACATTACAAAGACTCTTTATTAAAATTAAAAATTGCACAATTGTAGCGCAAAGAGATTTATGATATTTTACCTATTGCTAAAGTATTCATGAAACGTCACTTGGAGAAATTTTGAATTAAATTGGAGGGTGTATGACTGTTTTATGGTCATTTATAAATGATCAACACGTAAAAATACAGCCAAAAATCGGAACGTCATTGAGCGTCATGGAGCACTGCACTACGTAGAAATTATGTGTGTAGACAGTAAAATGTCTAAAAAGAGATTAAAATTTTCAAGATGCTGCCGGAAATTTCCTACACACACAAAGGACAAAAGTTTTCAAATGATTGTGACTTCATATAAATGGAAGGATTAACATTTTGAATGATTAACTCCATCGATACTTCAATACCCTCTTATCGCATGGACATTGTGCCTATATGGTTTTGCAGTTTTCAAACCTGATCAATTTACTGCATAGACGTTTTTAAAGATCTCGAAAATATCCGAATCAATACAATCCGAATTAGTATAAAAGACATTATAGTAGAACGGTAACATGTCTTGATATGGATGTTCAATTTTAAAGTAGAAAAAAGATAGGAAAAATCTGAAGAAAGGAAAGATTTATAGAACTGCGACAAAGTATAACGGATTGAAATCTGGTTGTCACGTCGCCTTACGTCAAGGGATTGCTCCGTGAATCCTATGACATAATAGTAAAAATCGTTGTAAATTTTCAAGATTTTAGTAAATGGACCTGATTTTTTACATACTAATAAACAAAATGTAGGAATTTATTCAGACATAGGTCATACTTCACAGTACACAATAGATTTTCCGTAATTCAATGTGTCCGCGAACTTTTCTAACAACCCTCGTATTTACTAATTTCCGTTGAACACGTAGATAGCAATTTAAGATTTTTTTTGGGGGGGGGGGCAAAAATTTTTAGGGGGGGGGGGGAGAGGCACTATACCTATAAAAATTCCATGACAAAAAATTCAAAGAGGCACTATACCTATAAAAATTCCATGACAAAAAATTCAAAGAATTGTGGTCCCCTGCTTTCAGTGTCTTTGTGGGTGGGATATCATTTTTAATGACATATTGTGTCAAATCTTGTCATATATATATAGGTACATGTAATGCACGTCAGATATGAAAGCCCTATCTCTTCTCAATCAAAAGTTATAAGGAAGTTTATCCTGCAACTACCCCTTGCATTGACCTAATAAAGGTAACCTAATAAACCAAAGCTTTATCCGGTCACAGCCCTAATATAGCCTCGTGCATGTATTCCGACGTTCTAAAAGCATATACTGCAATGTTTACGCCATGGCGTCATAGTTTCAACTGCAGAGATGTGCCTAAATCTGTCGGAAATAGCTTGTTTTGGACGTTCAAATGTAAAATTTTGTTGCAGGATAAACAAAATACATGATAACTGTCTTGAAATATAGGCGATATTTGGGCTCGGGTCGAAAACGTAAGAGGGCTCGGCAAGCCTCGCCCTCTATCACGTTTTCTTACCCTCGCCCAAATATCGTTTATATTTCAAGACAGTAACCATGTATTTTATATGAAACTGATGACCCCGTATGGCAAAATAGGGAAGATTCAACTTTTCTTAAATGCAAATTAAATATATATATTGGTAGTTTCTTAAGAAAGGTCTTGCCACAAGTATTACATATGTGAAGTATGAAAGCCCTTGCCAAAACTGTTAAAAAATTACGGCCAAGGTTAAAGATTTCAAAAAGTGGGCCAAACTCAAAGGTCAAGGTCAAAGTTGTTGGTATTCAAAGAAAGGTCTCCTCACAAGGATTACATAACTATGTGAAGTATGAAAGCCCTAGCCCTTACCGTTCAAAAGTTATGGCCAAGGTTAAAGTTTTTTCATAAATACGGAAATCTCCGAGGTCAAGGTCAAAAGGTCAAAGTTGTTGGTATACAATAAAAGGTATTGTCACAAGGAATACATATGTGAAATATGAAAGCCCTAGTATCTACCAATCGAAAGTTATGGCCAAAGTAAAAGTTTGGAATATTTGTGTAAAAGTGGGTCAAACTCCAAGGTCAAGGTCAAAAGGTCAAATGTGGTGGTACTCAAAGAAAGGTTTTGTCCCTAGGATTTAATACACTTGTGAAATATGAAAGTCATAGCTCCACTAAATCAAAAATTATGAGGAAGGTTAAAGTTTTTGTGACGGACAGACAGCTAGACTGACAGACGGACAAACTGACAGACGAATGAGATTTAATGTTCCCTCGCTTTCGCGAAAGCGGAGGACAATAAGACAAAAATCCTTGATGGGGGTGGATCTATTAGGATTTTTTTCCTATCCTATACTATTATATCAGCCAAGTTATTGGAGACACTCCCTCCCCAAGGTTCCTATGCCCATATGATACAAGTTTCGTACTTGTTATAGTTTTAAATGTACTTGGACACAGATATGAAGTCAATATTTTCTTTATAATATTACGACTTATATATTTTAATAGCGTTTCACACAAAAATTAATTAAAAATCTTATTTCATTTAAAAGTTATTAAAACTTCAAATTTGTTGGCGGGTTTGATTGACACATCGTTGCAGTTTCACAAATTTTAACCTTATTCTTAATCCTTAGGAAAAGTGGCAATCTTGTTGTGTATTAATGAGAAATATTAAAACTTTTATCCAGAAAAATAATTTTATTCAGAGTAGAAATGTTAGAAAGCAAAATTCATTCACAAGTATCGTCATTCCGAACTGAGAGTTGCGTACAGAGTTTAGCAAATTGAGCACACTCGTGTTATGTACACAGTTTCTGTAAACAGGCCACGAGTTCTGTTATTGTTGTTGTTTACAATTCACCGGGTGCGTTCAATCGTCACAGTCTGCTTACCACAACTGCACGGACTGACAATATATTGCGTGTTTGTTTTGCTTTCGAACATGTCTACTCTGAATTTTCTGGATTATAGTATTAATATTTTTCATTTATACACAACGAGATTGCCACTTTTTATAAGGATTAAGAATAAAAAATTAATTTGTGAAAGTGCAAAGATGTGTCAATCAAACCCGCCAAAAAATTTGAAATTTTAATATCTTTTATTTGAAATAACTTCAAGTAAGATTTTTAATTAATTTTTGTGTGAAATGCTATTAAAATATATAAGTCGTAATATTATGGAGAAAATAATAACTCCAAATCTGTGTCCAAGTACCTTTAATTTCTGAGATTGGCTTGCATTAATATTGTAATTATTGTTTGACTATAATGATATTATATCTTTCAAGTAATATTGTAATACAGCTGCAGCGCAGTGACGTAGCATCTTTTTTGAAAGGGGGCAGCTCAGGCACGTAGCATCCGGGGGCCGGGGGGCAGGGGGGGGGGGCTGCCCCCCCCCCCACTTTTTTCGCCAACCTTACTTATACTATAGGAAATGTTCATTGAAAGGCTGGTTGCCCCTCCCCCCCCCCCACTTTTTGTTGTATTAGGAAAATGTAGTATAAAAAATTGCTACTTAAAGAAGTTGGCATCGTAAAAAGTTGTCCTCTAACCACCCAACCACCCCCCCCCCCCCCTCCCCACGAAATAGGTTTTTCGTATTTGGACAACTTGTGTGTTTTTTTTTCTTTTTTTTTTTTGCTTGTCAACTTGTTCAGGTAAGTGAAAATTTTTTTTTTCTCCGGCTGCCCCCCCCCCCCCCCACTTTCAAAATCGATGCTACGTGCCTGCAGCTAGAGAAAAAAATTTACTTACCTGAAAAAGTTGACAAGCAAAAAAAAATCCTATTTCGTGTGTGTGTGTGTGTGTGTGGGGGGGGGGGGGGGTTAGAGGCCAAGTTTTTTCAATACCAATTCCAAATTTGTTCGCATACTACATTAGTAACATTACCCTTATTTCAATGTAGCAAAAAAAAAAAAAAGCGGGGGCAACCAGCCTTTCAATGTACATTTTCAATAGTAAAAGTTATGTTTGCGAAAAAGTGCCTGTAGCGTAACAGAATAAATGGGTGCCGACAAAAAAAAAAAAAATAATCCGGGAAAATTTCGGCTATATCATTAACGTTCCCGCCAAAATGTCAGTCAAAGAACATCCGGTGCTGCAAACAACCCGCTAAATTTAACTCCAACCTCCTGGTACAACAAGCCCCAATGTATTGTAAGTTAAAAAGCCGAGAAAAAACTTGTTGAAAGTTGCAGTATTTTAAATGAATAACCTTTTTCTTACATTTTCTATAAGCACCGAATTAGATGAGATCAAGGAGGATCGTTTTAAAGCTGGCGCATCAGTTCATCATCAAATCGCCATTGTTGGTCAGACTGCATATTCATAACTTCATTGCATAACCTGATAAGTCAGATAACGTCATTGGATTTGCTTTTTCTTAGACGGAAAATTTCAACACTGTCTTTTTTCAAGAATAAAAAATAATAATAAATTATGTTCTACGGTGCGACCGTTGGGGCGAGCGCAGTTACTTACTATCAAAAACCTTTACACAGCTTTTACTTGCACTGCCTATCCTCAGTTCATTAAAAAAGAAAACAATAAAAGAAATCACTTCTCAGGCGTCGGGATCGAGATTCCGAACTTATCGGAAGTTTCCGACAAAATCGGAAATACCCGAGTCGTTAAATGACGAAAGTATGACATCAAATAAAAAGTCCTGTTGACTTAGAACGCAAACGATAGTTTCGTGGCATGGATATTGCATTAAATCGTTGTTTGTAATTTTTTTCAAGTAAGTTGTTGCTATGTTTTAGCCACCATGTTGCTATGCACCGCAAAGGATTATTGGGAGTTTGGAATTTTTTGACGCGGTGAGAGAAAAATTTCTTGAAACAATGTGCAGATTTCAATCCGAATTTCCTCCGTTCGTACACGTTAGTCTATTGAGCTCGCTACGCCTCGCTGCGCTCGCTAATAATTTCATTTTAATTGCAGGTGCTAGACAGGATAAAAACAACAGTAGAGTTTCAAAGATGCAACAGTTGCGCACAGAGGCAAGCTTAATCAAAAAGGAAAAAACAACACACACACACACAATGCAAGATTAGTGTAAGAACATTTGGAAACAAGAAGTGTTTGTGAAACACTTAAACCCCCGTATGGCAGCCAATGGCGATCGAGGGTTAATATTTATTAAATGGCAATGCATGTTAAAATCCAAGGTCAAATTTTTGTTACCCAAAGGAAGGTCTTGCACAAGGAATACACCTGTGGAATATGAAAGTCTTAGCTTGTACTAACGGCTCATAAGTTATGGTCAAGGTTAAATTTTTTTAAAAAGTGGGCCAAACTCTAAAGTCAAGGTCAAATATTTTACACACAGAGCTGCCAGCCCTTACGATTTTGGCGTAAGGCGCACGAAATCAGCGTGTAAATTACGCCTTACGATTTCTCTCTATATTCTTACGATTTCAGTTTTTCTCCTTCAAAGTTTATAATATCGGTATTTTCATAGCTGGCAGTCTATTGTTTCTACTATTATAATATATTTATAATTCTTACAACGCTTGCTTGTATTATCTTCATTTCGGTTTTAAAGGCTGATCACACTCATGTCAATGTTTTAAAGTAAACAAAATGGAAACATGCCTCGATCAGTCTGAATGTCCATTTACAAAACATCTTCAGCAGCAGGGGGCCTAGGTGGTCCTATTAGTCATTTCAGAATGTTGGCAGCTCTGTACACATGTGAAAAATAAAAGTCCTAGCACCAACCATAAAGTTGTGGCTTTGATCAAAGTTAAGAAAATTATAAACAATTATTTTGAATTGATTATTCTTATGTGCAAAGTAATATTTTGTTTATTTCAATGCAAAAAAAAAAAGATTTGATATAAACCAATTACAGTCAATTCTCGAATTATCGCCATTCGATTCATCGCCATTTTCGCAATACCGCCATGATTTCCCAAGAACGTTTTTCCTGCTATATAAAATTCTCTTTATAACGCCGAATTCGCATACCGCCATCCACCACCCTGTTTTCACAACAAACGTCCATTTTTAAGTGTCAATTATCTCGATATACCGCCACAGGTGCATGTGGTCAGTGAAGCGCGGCTAATTGGTTGACGCTAACCCTGTTGTAAATCATGCAAAGCCAGACAAGGTACATGCAATTAAATAATTAAAGATTAAATACGAATTAAATAAACAATAATTTTAACATGAACTATTATATAAAAAAATTAAGAATTAAATAAACAATAATTTTAACATGAACTATTATATAAAAAAATTGTTTTCTATTAAATAAAAATCATTTAGTCACGACTTTGCCTTGAAAGCTGTCGTTGTTAAAGCATGCCGATAACAATATTATTTTAATGATCTCTGCTTTATTAGTTTAAACAAAACAAAAATTTGCTTTAAAAATTAATATACGGTATAAATTCTGGACGTTTCATTAACAATGATGCCATTAACAATGAATTTATTCAAGAATTCATTTTACGTACTATCGGCAATATCTTACGACGATCGACCCAGCATGTTTTTTTTTCAATATCACACTGCAGATTTACATGCATACACATATACTTGTCTTTATGTAAAAACTGCACATTTTGTTTTTAGCTAAACTGTACATAAAAAATTACTTGAAGTATTCTCAAATTAAGGAGTATGTATAATTTTATATACATGTACATGTAATAAAACGAATAGAAACGCGAATGGTATTGTTTAGAACGGTAACTCTACTTCTTGTTTCCTAAGTGATGGAAAATTCAATTCATCGCCAAATTCGTTATACCGCCATGATTTCTGGATTACAAAAGGTGGCGGTTTATCGAGAATTGACTGTAATATATTGTGATACATTGTATCTTGGCTCAAATATCTTGATACGTATCAATATAGAAAAAGTTGTATTGTCCCAGCCCTAACAAGGAATAAACTTGTGAAATATGAAAATTGTCCATCGTGGGGGTGGGGGGGATTACTATCACTGATTTCTTCAATGATTGTCTTTAAGAATATATGCCAACCATATTTTGTGTACAACACTTCAATTTGACAGCAATTTACAATAACATTTACCAAAGTCCTCTGAAAGGTCAAGGTCATTTCAGTGGCATATGTCAAATATTTGAGGAATTAGAAAGTCTTTGAACAGATGTAATAAACGTGTATGTATAAAGTAAGAACATGGGAATAAATTGAAAGACATTGAGCTTTTTACATTGGGAATATTTCAAAGCTTACTGGTGTTCAAAATGTTGAGTTGAATGTTGAGAGTGTTCTTAGTGACGTTATAGTGGAATTTGATGTCTTCTGTATTTGCACCAGGTTTATTAAATGGCACCATTGAATAGAAAAAGATTCTCTGAAAGGTTAGTTTTCTAGCTAGGTCACTACAGTTCACATTGCATCTTAGTGATTTCAAAATATTCTTTCATCGATGTTATAGTATGAAATACAATATGAACTGAAGTTTCTTTATCTATCATTGAAAAGCACATTGCAAAATACTACATATATTATATACATAAACTGAAGCTGTTGACCACAAGTAATTTGAGATAACAATCACAAAAGGGAGACTGTTTAAAGCTGTGATAGGAATTTAATTCTCGCTTTTTTTAATTTGCAGGTATTGAACAGTGGTGTTTAAAGGTCTTGACTAGGGAGTAATGCCTTTTATAGAGGGATTGGGCCATTGACAATAGCTTGATCTAAATAACATGTAAGACACAATAAGATTGAGACTTTTCCAGTATATCTCCTATCAGGTCAAATTTGCTAGTATACGTGTACATCTTTCTTTGAAGCAATACTGAGAATACCAAATGAAAATATACATTTGATTATTTGAATGAAATATAAGTGCATAGATGAATTTCTTTGCCCCGCTTAGCAGTTTATACTTTTCCATGCTCCAGTGATTAGTGTTATAAGGTGTTTATATGTGGAATTTTAAATGCAGGGTATAGGGAATTCATAACAGGTAGTGCTTGCATTACATGGAGATGGTCGTGGTTTGATGACTTGGACTGAAACTGAAATTAACAGCCCGGAAAGAAAAACCAACAAGTCCATTAACAGATCAATAAAGAAATTAGGTGTCCATCAAAACTTCTGGTGATGCCATTGTGACCAGAGAGCAGGACGAATTGCATGGTTCCATCCGATTGAGAGTAGACATGGATTGTACAGTGTTGGAATTCCAGTGAGGAAACTGACATGCTGTAAATTTCATGTATCTATTGTAAACAAAGGTAAGTCATGCTGAGTTGTGTTTTTTTCCCTAGAAGTATTGTAAAGCATGCATGATTATATATTTTTAGGTAATTATTAGGGAGAATAACTGAAACATGAAATGCTTTTCAAGTGAAACACTTGTCAAAGCAGTGCTTTGTCATTCATCAGTGAATTCAAAGAAGAGCTTTGTCATTAATAAAAAAAACATTCATGCAAACGACTGTTTGTGATTGTTATCTCAAATTGGCCCAATCAATTTTTAAAGAAAATCGAATAAAATACATGTATTTGCAAAATTCCACTTTATCTGTAAATATCTAGCTATGTCTGATTAAATATCCTGTTCAATATAGTAAGATTTACATATGATTGGTTCAATGGTTCCTTTCTGTTTGTAAAACACAATTTAATGCCACTTCCAAATATCTAACAGTTTTCCTGTTTGATTTGAAATATGGTAATCATGTCCTTCTCTCGAGAAATAAAATATTTCATACGTCAATAATATTTTTTGGTAGATGCATTACCAAGGGGCAAGGAATGTGCATTATTGATATACTTTGAAAATGCAACAGAATTTTCTTTGAAGATTGCAAATATGGTTTTTGGAGTCAAATGAAAATTAAATGAAAAATTTATCAAAAGGGGAATTTCCAGACAATTTTCTGATTTTTTCTTTTGATGATGAAAGTTGCTAGTTTACTGTGTAGGTAGTTCACAACTCCCTCTGTCGGAGTTAAAAATAATTAAGTCAGATTAAAACTCCAGTGCTTTCTGGTCAGAGTGCATTGTAAGTTAATCAAAAATGAAAGTGAGAACTTAAGGTTTATGTTCAAAAGTCTTTCCTTCTTTGAAGACATTAATGTTATCAACATTTATCATTATAATAATATGTATCGGTACTGATGATTTTCATTCTTTCATCAAGTATATGATATCATATTCTGTATTGTAATTTTTTTTCATATTTATGAGTAAGGTTGACCTCTCTCTCTCTTTCTCTCCTCCTCTACATGTATAACATTTTAGCTCACATCAGTATTTCTATGAATAAATAATATGAACTACTTTTAGTTGAAGCTGTTTAGTTTATAAGAGGAATTATAATGCTACAGCCCTGTCTCCAGTGACTGAATTGGTGTCCCTGTTCATGTTTTAGGAGCAAGTCTCATTTCAAAGTAACTGTAAAGCTTTTGTCTAGATCAGTGATCCATGCATATTATAGGGTTGAACATTACCATTCTTGCTTCAGATGCTGGATCTGAGCTACATTTCCCAATGATTGAATAGGTTTATAAGTGTTTTTAGAGCATTCAATTCCATTTCCATGTACTGAAAACTTTAAGCTTTACCCAACCAAAATTGCAGGGGTTGATGTCCTAAGATGTACGCTAGAAAACTTGCTCAAAGTCTGCATCTCATCTGCATTTTTAGGATGACAGAAGAATTTTAAGTTTTTGGAGTGATTGTATAATCCTGAGTAACTTGGACCAAATTTGCATGGATATTGCATAACTATCCAGGCGCGGATCCAGGATTTGGAGTTGGGGGGGGGCGCCAAAATTAGGCAAGGGGTCTGGGGGCCGCCTTGAGGCCCCCAGTGGGTCCAGGGCAAAGCCCTGGTGGGGGCCCAGGGGGCGAAGCCCGGAAGCTCCTGGATTCTAGAGATTTTGAAGGGTTAAAATGAGGTCTACCAAAGCCCTGGTGGGGACCCAGGGGGCGAAGCCCCCGGAAGCTCCTGGATTCTAGAGATTTTGAAGGGTAAAAATGAGTTCTACCAAGTAGACATATTTGATTTACGCTAACTTTTACAATTTTAGGGGGGGCGCGCGCCGGGTGCGCCCCCCCTTAAATCCGCCACTGCTATCAGAACATTCATTTCAAGTGAGATTATGTTATCTTTCTCTAGCTGTTATAGGGAACTTTTGTTAAGGTGAGATTCATTATCTTTGATTACCTGTGTTTTTGTTTTGTGAAATTTCCTCAATTATTAAATGGCTTATTGATAAGATACAATTTTTTTTGCTTGGATATTTTTGGTAAAAGTGAAGGACAGTTTCTTGATGTTGAAAGTCATAATTACTGTCCAATGTAATGATAGAGCTGTCGATGGTCTGTGGGCATGATACAAAGTAATACAATGACTGTGCAACATATGGATCATGCATTGAAGTAATTGCGTCAATAGATGTTTCAAATTTAGCATTAATTTTCATGTGTTCATAATTTCTTTTGAAAGCTACAAGTTCAATGAATGAATGAATCTGTGTATTGAAATTCTGATCTCTGTTGACTTGACCAGCTTTGACTTGACCAGCTTAAGTCTATATAAAGAAGGAAATCAGTTCAAATCAGCTGTTTGAACACTGAAGTAGTTTATAGTGTACATTGTACAAAGGAATGAAGGGAAAGCAAATACTGCCTATCTTAGTGATAGGTCTAAGTGATGAAAGTTAAAGGTAATGTTGAAGGTTATAGTCAATGCATTCCTGTATCTGAAATTTATTAATAGGTCTTCTTGAATATTGCTTATAGAAATTGATAAGATTTGAAAAATGTCATTTTAATATGAGAGGTTTGGGTTATTGTTTAGATGTGACTTATGTTGCAGTTATAAAGGTGTTTAAAATCTGTAAAGAATTTGACTCAAAATGCCTTAGGGTTCATCTGATTTTTTGAACAACAAAATGCATGTGTCCTTAGCCATCTTTATACCCCCACCCTCCATCTCAGACCTTCACCCCTCCATCCTTCTCTACTGACAAAATTTGGGGGCATATAAGAATCACTATGTCCATCAATTTGTTTGACTTGTTTGTGGTCCATATGTGTAAGAGGAAATGTAAGACATATTTATTTTGCACAAAGGATTTGATGCTTTTGATAATTAAGGTTATATTGTTTCCCTGAACCAAGACCATTGGGGAAAAATCTTCCAGGATTCTGAAAAACAACGTCTTGTCCTAGCATTAACATAGAAAATATGAGGTGCATTATTGGCTTGAATGATGATTTGAGGCCATTTTGGACAAAATTCAGATCAAAGAATTCTGAAGTATAAAGATCCATTTCAGGTTAATTAATACTGAGACTGTAATTGTGAGACTGTAATGTATTGGGGGAGGGGGTACCGCTGTCATTTTTTATGGAAAAAAACTAATACAAAAATGTACAGTTGGGAGATTTTGACATGATCAAAAAGAAAATGGGGTAGTGGGTGGGTTAAAAATGGGGGGTGAACGGGGGCAGCTACCGGTAGGTCTTTCCTGGTACTTCAGACTGGAGAATGGATGAGGTACTCTCTACAGATACTAGTACTTTAGGTTTATTGACAATGTGATAATTTTAAGTGTTATGATTAAACCTTTTAAGTGCATTTTTTTCACACAGAAAATCTTATTTAAAAAAATATTACTCATTTTTAAATCTATAAGGTTTTTCATAAGTAAATATTTCTTTTAAGGATTTACATAGCTTTCATGTTTAAATTGAAAACACATTTATCAAAGATTTTTTTAATATAGCACTTATGTATTAAGATTTTTTGAATGTTGATTTAATCTTAAGCTACCCATAATACTTTTTCCTACAGCATCACTTGAACTCTTAAGTGACCTTTATGTATGAGAAATAGACATCTATAGTATAGTGCCAGTCACCCAGCAAATAGTACATGTATGTTTCATGAACCAGGTATACCAAAAAAACACCTTTCAAACTTTATCACAAAGCAATCTTCATTGCCTGACCCTGTATATCAACGATTTAAATTTGTGTATTTAAATGTTTTTCCTTTCCAAGTCAGACCTATTACGGATTTAAGACCATTGTCCTGGCACTGAAATATACCATGCTGTTATGAAGTGGAATAAATGTATAAGGAAAAGTAAGGTGATTTTTTTTTTAAGGTTCTTGTAAGGTCAAACTCAGCATATTTGCTAAGTACTACCAGCTGCAGTGGATGTATAACCATATAGACTCTGATTTAGTTCTGTGATGTACTGGTAATGTAATGTTGGGTGGTCTTGTGGTATGTTATGAATTTGGAGGTATAGTTTTTAGCTCTACTGGTCAGAGACCAGAAGAGCTTATGCGATAGTAATGCGTCCGGCGTCCGTCCGTCTGTCTGTCTGTCTGTCCGTCTGTCTGTAAACAATTTTTCAAAACGCTACTCCTCCTACAATTTTAGTCTGATTTCAATATTACTTGGCACACAAGTAGACTACACTAAGATACATAGAATAGTGCATCGGTTTTTGATTTTGGTGAACGGTGTTGCCATGGTAACTAAAAATAGAATTTTCTGTGAAATTCCTTTAAAACGCTACTCTTTCTACAGTTTTGGTCTGATTTCAATATAACTTGGCACACAAGTAGACTACACTAAGATACATAGAATAGTGCATCGGTTTTTGATTTTGATGAATGGTGTTGCCATGGTTACTAAAAATAGAATTCTCTGTGAAATTCCTTTAAAACACTTCTCCTTCAACAGTTTTGGTCTGATTTCAATATAACTTGGCACACAAGTAGACTACACTAAGATACATAGAAAAATGCATCGGTTTTTAATTTCAATGAACGATGTTGCCATGGTTACTGAAAATAGAATTTTCTGTGAAATTCCTTTAAAACGCTACTCCTTCTACAGTTTTGATCTGATTTCAATATAACTTGGCACACAAGTAGACTACACTAAGATACATAGAATAGTGCATCGGTTTTTGATTTCAATGAACGGTGTTGCCATGGTAACTAAAAATAGAATTTTCTGTGAAATTCCTTTAAAACGCTACTCTTTCTACAGTTTTGGTCTGATTTCAATATAACTTGGCACACAAGTAGACTACAATAAGATACATAGAATAGTGCGTCGGTTTTTGATTTTGGTGAACGGTGTTGCCATGGTTACTGAAAATAGAATTTTCTGTGAAATTCCTTTAAAACGCTACTCCTTCTACAGTTTTGGTCTGATTTCAATATAACTTGGCACACAAGTAGACTACACTAAGATACATAGAATAGTGCATCGGTTTTTGATTTCAATGAACGGTGTTGCCATGGTAACTAAAAATAGAATTTTCTGTGAAATTCCTTTAAAACGCTACTCTTTCTACAGTTTTGGTCTGATTTCAATATAACTTGGCACACAAGTAGACTACAATAAGATACATAGAATAGTGCGTCGGTTTTTGATTTTGGTGAACGGTGTTGCCATGGTTACTGAAAATAGAATTTTCTGTGAAATTCCTTTAAAATGCTACTACTTCTACAGTTTTGGTCTGATTTCAATATAACTTGGCACATAAGTAGACTACACTAAGATACATAGAATAGTGCATCGGTTTTTGATTTCAATGAACGGTGTTGCCATGGTAACTAAAAATAGAATTTTCTGTGAAATTCCTTTAAAACGCTACTCTTTCTACAGTTTTGGTCTGATTTCAATATAACTTGGCACACAAGTAGACTACAATAAGATACATAGAATAGTGCGTCGGTTTTTGATTTTGGTGAACGGTGTTGCCATGGTTACTGAAAATAGAATTTTCTGTGAAATTCCTTTAAAATGCTACTACTTCTACAGTTTTGGTCTGATTTCAATATAACTTGGCACATAAGTAGACTACACTAAGATACATAAAATAGTGCAATGGTTTTTGATAAGTACAAACCAGTAGAGCTACAGTCTCGACAGAGACTTCTGGTTGTTAGTGTCATTTTTGATGTCTCTTTTAAGTTGCAGCAGACATTATTAAAAAAATAATTACTGTGGGTATTTTACCTGCAACTTTAAGATTAATTTGATATTCAGTATCTTAGATGGATTGCTTTAGCACTAATTAATGAATTTTGCCGAAACATGATTTTGTAAGCATCTAACAATTGAATATAGTGAGTGCATGTACTAAATGTTCCTTATATCTTAAAAAAAATTAAATCCATTTTAAATTATATCAGCAATATGAAACCTGGAAGGAGGTGTTTCAGATAAAAAAAAAATTCAGTATAAGATTCATACCACTTGTAGTATAAAACTAAAATTTTCAGAAGCTTAGCTGTCTCACCTGGTCATAAAATCCCAATAAATTGTGAAAATCAATCAACAAGTACCTGTCACAGCTGTGTGCAGTGCAGATGATAAACGAGCTGCATCAGCCATTGTTAACGACAAGATACAGTGTATGATATTTGTACTAAATTGTGAATGGAGATTTTAATGAAGGACATTTGAAATTTTTCATTTTGAATTTGAAGTTCTGGAATTGTGTTGGGACTTTTGTAAATTCACAATTCAGGTGAGACTAATATAATTTGCTACATCAATACATGAGGTCTATAATTACAGATGTCAAAATTGATTCATTTACACGATAAAGCTTTTAGAAATATGAGCTGTAACACGTAGCCTTTATTGAGTTTGAATATCAGGGACAAATGGGTACACATATGGGGGAAGGGGTATAGGGGTGGGTGGGGATGGTGAGTTGTAATATTTTTGAAATTGTGTTGTAGGAAAAGAATTCTGAAAACAAGATGTGTTTGTGAAACACTATGCGCCCAGCGACAATAAAGTTAGAAGAAGCTATTTTTAGGTCACAGTCAAGGTCACAAGGTCATTGACCTTGGTGTCATTTGAAAGATCTTAATTAGTGGAGTAGGCATACTAAATATAAAGACTCTATCTCCTATGGTTCAAAAGTAATGGTAAAAGTTTGAAAAAGCTATTTTTAGCACATAGGTCACAGTCAAGGTCGAAAGGTCAATGATCTTGATGTCATTTGATAGAGCTTAATTAGTGGAGTTTGCATATTAAATATGAAGTCTGCATCTCTCATGGTTCAAAAGTTATGATGAAGATTAAAGTTGACAACAGACAGACAAACAGATAAACAGACAAAAAGACAGACAGGACAAAAACAATATACTCCCCAAATCTATCGATTCGGGCGCATAACAAGATGTGTTTGTGAAACATTATGCGCCCTTTGGCAACAAAGTTCGAAAAAGCCATTTTTAGTATAAAGGTCACAGTCAAGGTCACAAGGACATTGACATTGGTATAATTTAAAGGAGCTCAATTAGTGGAGTATGCATACGAAATATGAAGTCCTATTTCCTATGGTTCAAAAGTTATGGCAAAAGTTCAAAAAAGTTATTTTTAGCATGTAGGTCACAGTAAAGGTCACCAGGTTATTTATCTTGGTGTCATTTGAAAGAGCTTAATTAGTGGATTATGCATACCAAATATGAAGTCTCTATCTCTCATGGTTCAAAAGTTATGGTGAAGGTTAAAGTTGACTACCAACAGATAAACAGACAAACAGACAGATAGGACAAAAACAATATACCATATGCCCCGAATCTATCAATATGCAGTGCAAAGTTATGAAAATAATGAAGCTAATGTATAGCAAACGAGAATAGAAATAGAAATATTGTAAATTTATGAATTAATTTTAAGAAAAAATCATAATATGAGCAAGAGGAAAACTCACATCAATGAACATAACAGAAAAAACTTAATGCTGATAATCTGAAATATTGAGAGGGATTGGGTTATTATACCCGCACTTTCTAAAGAAAGTTCGGGTATATTGTTGTTACTCATGTCCGTCCGTCCGTCCGTCCGTCCGTCTGTCCGTCCGTCTGTCACACTTTTCTTCCCTGAACTCCTCCTACATTTTACACAGTAGCTTAATCATCTTTTAAGAGATGGTTGGTGGTGTCATGTAGATGTGCAGTAAGGTTTCGGAATTTTGATTTTGCCCCGGGGGGTCAAATGGGGGTCGAAAAATGACGTTTTTTGTGCAAAAAGTCCCGTCTTCCCTGAACTCCTTTTACATTTAACTCAGCAGCCAAATTACCTTTTGGGGGATGATTGGTGGTGTCATGTAGATGTGCAGTAAGGTTTCGGAATTTTGATTTTGCCCCGGGGGATCAAATGGGGGTCGAAAAATGACGTTTTTTATGCAAAAAGCCCCATCTTCCCTGAACTTCTCTTACATTTTACTTAGCAGCCTAATCATCTTTTGTGGGATGATTAGTGGTGTCATGTAGATGTGCAATAAGGTTTCGGAATTTTGATTTTGCCCCGGGGGGTCAAATGGGGGTCGAAAAATGACGTTTTTTGTGCAAAAAGTCCTGTTTTCCCTGAACTTCTCTTACATTTTACTCAGCAGCCTAATCACCTTTTTGGGGATGATTGGTGGTGTCATTTTGATGTGCAGTAAGGTTTCGGAATTTTGATTTTGCCCCGGGGGGTCAAATGGGGGTCGAAAAATGACGTTTTTTATGTAAAAAGCCCCATCTACCCTGAACTCCTCTTACATTTTACTTAGCAGCCTAATCATCTTTTGTGGGATGATTAGTGGTGTCACGTAGATGTGCAGTAAGGTTTCGGAATTTTAATTTTTCCCCGGGGGGTCAAATGGGGGTCGAAAAATGACGTTTTTTGTGCAAAAAGTCCCGTCTTCCCTGAACTCCTTCTACATTTTACTCAGCAGCCAAATCACCTTTTGGGGGATGGTTGGTGGTGTCATGTAGATGTGCAGTAAGGTTTCGGAATTTTGATTTTGCCCCGGGGGGTCAAATGGGGGTCGAAAAATGACGTTTTTTATGCAAAAAGCCCTATCTTCCCTGAACTCCTCTTACATTTTACTTAGCAGCCTAATCATCTTTTGTTGGATGATTAGTGGTGTCATGTAGATGTGCAGTAAGGTTTCAGAATTTTGATTTTGCCCCGGGGGGTCAAATGGGGGTCGAAAAATGACGTTTTTTGTGCAAAAAGTCCCGTCTTCCCTGAACTCCTTCTACATTTTACTCAGCAGCTTAATCACCATTTGGGAGATGATTAGTGGTGTCATGTAGATGTGCAGTAAGGTTTCGGAATTTTGATTTTGCCCCAGGGGATCAAATGGGGGTCGAAAAATAACGTTTTTCATACAAAGAGCCCTGTTTTCCCTGAACTCCTCTTACATTTTACTCAGCAGCCTAATCATCTTTTGGGAGATGGTTGGTGGGGTCATGTAGATGTGCAGTAAGGTTTTGGAATTTAGATTTTGCCCCGGGGGGTCAAATGTGGGTTGAAAAATGACGTTTTTTGTGCAAAAAGCCCTGTCTTCCTTGAAGTCTTCCTTAATGTTACTCAGAAGCCTAATCATCTTTTAGGAGAGTTAAATATTTTGAAAATTATGTAAAACATCAACGTCAAGGGGTAACAAGATGTGTTTGTGAAACACTATGCGCCCGGCGTCAACAAAGTTCGAAAAAGCTATTTTTAGCATATAGTTCACAGTCAAGGTCACAAGGTCATTGACCTTGGTGTTATTTGTAAGAACTTAATTAGTGGGGTAAGCATACTAAATATGAAGTCCCTATCTCCTATGGTTCAAAAGTTATGGCAAAAAGTAGAAAAAGCTATTTTTAGTATAAAGGTCACAGTTAACTTCACATGGTCATTGACCTTGGTGTTGTTTGAAAGAACTTTATTAGTGGAGTATGCATACTAAATATGAAGTCCCTATCTCTTATGGTTCAAAAATTATGGCAAAAAGTGGAAAAAGCTATTTTTAGCATATAGGTCACAGTCAAGGTCACAAGGTCATTGACCTTGATGTCATTTGAAGGAACTTAATTAGTGCAGTATGCATACCAAATATGAAGTCCCTATCTTCTATGGTTCAAAGGTTATGGCAAAAAGTGGAAAAAGCTATTTTAAGTATAAAGGTCACAGTCAAGGTCACATGGTCATTGACCTTGGTGTTGTTTGAAAGAACCTTTTTAGTGGAGTATGCATACCAAATATGAAGTCCCTATCTCCTATGGTTCAAAAGTTATAACAAACAGTTGAAAAACCTATTTTTAGCATATAGGTCACAGTCAACGTCAAAAAGTCATTGACCTTGATGTCATTTGAAAGAACTTTATTAGAGGAGTATGCATACCAAATATGAAGTCTCTATCTCTTACGGTTCAAAAGTTTTGGCCAAGGTTAAAGTTGACAACAGACAAACAGACAAACAGATAAACAGACAAACAGACAAACAGACAGGACAAAAACAAATATGAAGTCCCTATCTCCTATGGTTCAAAAGTTATAACAAACAGTTGAAAAACCTATTTTTAGCATATAGGTCACAGTCAAGGTCACAAGGTCATTGACCCTGATGTCATTTGAAAGAACTTTATTAGAGGAGTATGCATACTAATTATGAAGTCTCTATTTCTTATGGTTCAAAAGTTATGACAAACAGTTGAAAAACCTATTTTTAGCATATAGGTCACAGTCAACGTCAAAAAGTCATTGACCTTGATGTCATTTGAAAGGAGTATGCATACCAAATATGAAGTCTCTATCTCTTACGGTTCAAAAGTTTTGGCCAAGGTTAAAGTTGACAACAGACAAACAGACAAACAGATAAACAGACAAACAGACAAACAGACAGGACAAAAACAATATGCACCCCTAAAAAATTCGGGCGCATAAAAAAACATCGCATGCTGGGAAACACCTTGAATTCTTATGAGTAATTTATGTACATGTCAAATGTGAGAGTCATATCTCATCTCAATCAAAAGTTATAAGCAAATGCAACATTTTTGAAAAGTAGGTTAGGCTTGATCGCTTCAAGGTCAAGGTCACAGTGTAAAAGTCATGATTTATTTGGAAAGGTCTTATCACAGGTAATAATATACATGCATTATGATATGAATGCCCTAACTTTTCTCTTTCAAAATGATGAATTTATAACAATTTAATTTTTTTGCAAGTTGGTCAAACTTCTAGGTCACATGTAAAAAAAAAAAAAAAAAAAAAAACCATGCCATTCTCACAGGTAAATATACTAATACATAAGTTTAATATGAATGTCTCTTCTCATTCAGTAGATATGACCGTAATAACCAAGGTTAAATTTATTGAGACAGATGGACTGAGTCTGACATACAAATGTACATATTTCTATATGAATTGGGTAAAATTGGCCCAGTGGTTCTAGAGAAGTTAAAAATGTAAAAAGTTTTCAGACAAACAGATGGACAACACGTCACGACAGACATTATATGCTAAGGAAACCAAAAAAGCTCAAATGAGTGTTTTGAAAGGGTTACAATATGGTTGGAGTATTTGAAAAGCTGTTTTTTTTTCTGCAGAGATATGCATGACCAACATATTCATGTTTTATATTTTCTTTAGTGATTTGTTTGTTTGTTGTGAATACATCTTCCCTCATATGGAGACACCACCAAATAATAATGAAGATAAGATGTGTTTGTGAAACACTGATGTCCCAGTATGGAAGCCTATGGCGAAGGTTGAAGTTTCTCAAATATATGTCAAAATCAAAGGTCAAGGTCAAAGGGTTCAAATTGTTAGTATCAGAAGAAAGTCTTGTCACAAGGAATGCACATGTGAAATAAAGAAATCCCTAGTAATTCCTGTTCAAAAGTTAATTGCCAAGGTTAATTTTTTTGTTTAAGTGGTTCAAACTCTAGGGTCAAGGTCAAACATATTTATACCTGTTGACAGTTCACAATGAATACAATATGTCATGATAAGTATGAAAGCCCTAGCACCTACTGATCAAAATTTAGGCAGAGTTTAAAGTTTGGTATTTTTCTTGTAAAAATGTGTATCCCATGTCAAGCGATCAGAGGTAAAAATTAATGGTACCCAAATAAAAGGTCTTATTAAATTGTCACAAGAAATAAACCTATAAAATGTGGAAGCTATTTGTATAGCCCATCCCACTTAAAACTTATGGGCAAGCTAGCTAGGATTTAATTTCTGCAGACTTATAGACAGACATACTATAAACACAAGAAACAAAATATGTATAATAATTAGTCAAATGGAAAAAAATATACTATTTAACTGGAATAACAAAATACATTGTTATTTCAGGGACAGGAAGTGGGTAGGAAGATTGGAATCCCCCCATCCCCCCCCCTCCCCCCATCTGGCATTTGCTTTGTTATTTAAACAAGACTATATACTGTAGCAAGTAAAAAATGACTCTTGACATCCTCTCCCTATAAACTTAGAAAACATTGACCTCACTATCATTGTTTTTTTATTTGTTTATTTGTTTTCATTTTTTTCTCCTGCTTGTCACGAAATTCTGGGCTGGAATTTTTTGACTGAGATGTGAACCCCCCTCCCTACTCCCGAAAAAAATTCTGGATCCGCACCAGTATTGGCAGTAACTGAATGTCACATCGACAACGGGAGATAACTTCACAATATGAAATTCGTCTAGTGTGGCATGCGATGATCTTTCACCCTTTTTAAACTTTAACCTAATAGTTTGGGTGTATTTTACCCCCCACTATACTAAAACTTCTACTCACCGACTCCCTGTGTCTCAACTTCATGAAATATAAATCCAATTATAACTCAAAATGAATTAATCCAATGCACACCAGACTGCAGCCATGTGCCATTTTGGCGAACCTTCGTCGATTCCATCACCTTATCAGATGAAGTGGGAATCGGCCGAGGTGTGCCAAATGGTGTTTAATCTATAAATATGATAATGGGTGACGCAACGTGATGTGATGTAGAAATTTACATGTTCACATGTATAGTACAAGAACAAATTTTAAATTAATTCATAACAAACGATATTAAATTTTAACAAATCTTTTCCATCCAGCCTATTCCAAAAAGTATGTGCTGTGTGATTGTGGTGTCGAGGGGGGGGGGGTTAGTAAATTTAAAAAGGTCCTATTATGAGCAAAACATATATCAAAATCTAATTTCAGACGCGGATCCAGAAATTTTTTCCGGGGGGGGGGGGGGGGGGGGCCCACCTCAGTCAAAAAAATTCCTATCCCAGAAATTGACAATCAAAAAAAAAAAACCCTAAAGTAAATCTCACCCAAACGTCAAAAACCTATATCGTGGGGGGTGGGGTGGGGGTAGTGGTGACTTCTATTGCCGCAAATGTTTAACTTTTCATACTTATTTTACACATATTCGTGTTTACCAGGGGGGGGATCTGCATTTTCCAAGGGGGGTCCATTGTAACTTTTTCCTTGTTTTAGTATATACATTTTTTAACCTTGTAAATTCCAGGGGGGGGGGGTCCTGACCCCCCCCCCCCCAAAGGGGGGTCACAGATCCGTGCATGAATTTACATCATTAATAAAATTCAGACTGGTATATAATGAATTAAACATGTATAAAATAAATATAAGAGGTTCTGAGTTATAGGTCACAGGGTCTGAGAATTTCATACTCGATTTGATGAATACATGTAAATTATAGAATTATTTTGACTATTTCTTTGGAAAGCCGCCCAATATGTAGGAGCGAGTATTTAGAGGCAAACACCTTAGTGCGGGTATTACTGTCTCATGACAGCATCTAGTATTGATTATGATATCACTGACTTCAAAACAAAGAAAAAAACTTCTGAAGTTGTTTGTATTGCATGATTATACATCATTGTAAGACCACAGGGAACTTAATGGTTTGAGGAAAACTATTTGATTGCTGGTGATGACAAAATAGATTCTGTCATTTTCATGCAGGCATCGTAGTTCTAAAATTTTTGCTTCTTAAGTTCATTTTTTCTCCATTGGTTCATCAAGTAAGCTTTGATTAGACATATGAAAGAGAAATGGAAAAGTTTTAATAGAAAGGAAGCAAAATTGGACAGATAATCCCAAAGCAATTTATGGAGCTTCTTTACCCTTTATCTGTCTCTGATGTTCAAAGCAATGTCAAATGGGAAATGTGTATTGGGGAAAAAATATAGTACAAGGTTGAAACGTCTGTTGTTTAGGAAGTAATTTTATTCTGATCAAAGATTTTCAAACTTGAATGAAGTCTTAAATGTTGTGTGGATATGTGTATAGATATTGATTCCCTGAATGCCAAGATTGCTGTTCTATAAAGGTAAAAAAATGCTTAAATTGTTCTTTTTAGAATTTCCTCCAAAAATAAAAGATGAAATAAATTATTTTGCCTAAAATATTGCATTTGGTAATTTTACCTAAAAGAAGGGAAGTTTGCAGATAGCTTCTATTCTTACACTAAGTATTCACGTAATTTTTGAAATCATGAATAATAATTAATGATAAATTTTTATAAATATAATGATGGCTGGTATTTTATACATGAAAACAAAATAAAAAGAAATAATAATAAAAACCAAAGAAAAATTAATGCAAATCATGAAGTGAAATTTGCAAGACTAAAAAAAAAATTAAGATGTGATGACCATATTTAAAGTTTTACAATCAGGTTGAAATTTGAATGTTTTTAATTTGGGCTTGTTACAATAGTGATATTTAATTTTCATTAATATATTAAAAGAAAGAAAAATTTGCGGTTGACAAAAAATCAATTTGAAACTGGCATGGATTGCTGTAAAGCGAATGGTAAATGTCGCATGATTCTGGCGTCTGGCCTCCGTTCCTAACGGCTTACAAATGAGCAGACATAGTTTATCTCCAATTTATGGTAATTTTGAACTGAGCCTTATGGGTAAATAGAGGATTTTTCGCAAGTGTGTGATTATTACATTCCTATAAGGATTAATGCTGCTGGATTTAAGGGTGCAAGCTCATTCTTAAGGTAAATTTTCTTTGATCAATATCTACAGCTTCAAGTTATTAAAATCTTTTTGGTTGGGGGAGGGAGGGGGGGGTTATATGCTGTGTTTTTGTGTTGCAATTCATGCTGGACATTAGTATGCATATAGATCTAAGGTATTTACCACAATTAAAAATGAATCAAAATATTGTCAGTATTTATCAGTAAATGAAGTGGTAAGTTGGGAAAGGTGGGGATGGTGTGGTGGTAATAGTTGATCAAAGACAATTTAAATTATCTATGGTAAGGACAAACTAGAAGTAGCAGACATATATTTCTGTTTTCAATAGCTTGATAAAAATGGTCAAATAAAATGCTTTAAGTCAAATATAGTCATCTAAATGGTTGATTTAAAATCCCCCCTTTCTAGTTGATGAAAATTATTGGTTGGGGATTACTAGAAGCGTTCATCTAATAGAAAGATACTATATCTTTACCATATGTTTACCATAAACTGACTATTAGAGACATCAATTAGAGCATCCCAAACTTATCACAAGTGGAGAAGTGAATGTGTAACAAATAATGTGTATCAATTGCATTTTATTATATATTCTGAAGTGCTTTTTTATGCATCATGGTAAATTAATCTATAAACTGGACTCAAACTTTCCATGGAAATTTGTCTCAGCGCTAATGATACATTTAAGGCATATTTTAAAAGTGGCAATTTAGCTTAATATATTAAGCTAAGATATCCACATGGAAATTTCTCCCAACATACATTGTACTTAAGAAGCATTTAAGGTAAAAAGTAGTGACGTAAGTAATACACAGGATTTTCTACCTGTGGATTGAAGGGTTATTATCATTTCAAGTAATTTTGACCCCTGCGATAAAATTATGTTTACAGCATCATGCACTTTAGCGCCTTAGAAAGGATTAAAAATTGAAACTTTTCTACCATGCATTGCCAAGAATATAATGAGATATCACAGTAGAGATATTTTCAGTGATATAAAATCTGAGTTTTCAAAAAGGCTCTTAATAACTTGAAAGAAATTGACAAGAATGATGTCTGTCTAATGGGGATGTATATGCGATTGTTGTTTTTATAAGGTTTTCTATTTATGGAGCCTTTGGAATACAATCATTTCGATTACAGTTTCCCTCTAGGCATCTCTAATATCGAATGTGGTAAATAAAAAACACTAATGGGAATTCAGTAATGGCCTTGAATATTTGTTTCCACTAAGCTTGGAGTTTAGGTTTACTATCTGGTAGATTGTAAATGTATAGTGTGTTCTAGCTATGACATACATGGTCTGCAGGCTGCTAAATTCTTTGATATTATTTTTCAGATTTTTTTTCAATATTGCAAGTCTCTAAATGAACCCAGTGCAAGCAATTTGTACATTATTGTAGATTCCCTTTGTCTGTCTGTTTGCAAGTGATAAACAGTCAATAGCTGTATAGCTGTACATGTATTTTTTAACCTCCTACTTGACAAAATGGTTAAGAACAGTGGTATTTTTGAGTCAAGGTCATTTGAAAAAGGTCATGGTCAGAATCACCTTGGGAAAATACTTGAAATTCCAGTACCTGATGTAAAATTATTTCAAACTCTTCGAAAAGGTTGCCAGAATGTAGCCAATGTTAGAAACAGCTCATGGATATCTTAAGTACTTTCAATGAAATGACAATTTTTGAAATGAAAATTTTAATTTACCCAAATCTTAACTGTTAAAATTGCTTCTGTCTGTAATTTATTTAGATAATTACCCATACAAGTAATTTTCAATCAGTGCTAATATTTTTTTTTGACTTTTTTTTATCGATTTTATAGAATTTTCTATATGGCCATAATTAGGATTTTATCAGGCTGCTGTCTTTGAATATTGTGATTGATAATGTTATTTGAACAGGGTAGTTTTTTTTCCCATAATCAAAGATTCGGGGTATAAAGTTCTTGCCCTGTCTGTCCATCTGTCTGTCTGTGTGCAAAAACTTTAACCATTGGCCATAACATTTAACTGGGTGGGGCTATAGTTTTCATATTTCATAGTTATATTACAATTAAAACCTTTCTTTGGGTACCTCCAAATTTGACTACTTGACCTTTTAGTTTGACCCACTTTTACAAAAGAAATTCCAAATGTTAATCTTGGCCATATAACTTTTGAACAGTTGGTGCTAGGGGTTTCATACTTCACATGTGTATTCCTTGTGACATGATCTTTCAATGGAAGTAAATATTTTTGACCTTTTTACCTTCACTTTAGAGTTTGAAAAATATTTTTTTTTACATTTTGTATGCATGGATTTTTTAATCATTTTCCAAGCACTAAGTTTCTTATAAGAACATTTTCCACCCATAAAAAGTTCAATCTATGGCCATTATAAAAAGAACATGACTGTATTATGAATTATTAAAAATGAAAAAAGTCTTCGATAGCATTCAAATAACATGTTTGATATAGTATCTACTTTTCTAAAGCTTATTTTGTGCATATCTTACTTTTTTGGAAAATTCAGATTTTGATCCAGTAAAAAGCTCCTAAACTTATAACTATTTGTATTTTGTATGCATATATGTTATGTATATACCTTATCATAGGAGGTGAAAATAAGCCTTATAATATTGATTTAATTTTGTCTCTTCAATAATATCTTAATTTTTTCCTGTCTGATGCAGGGAGATTAATTTTCTTAACATGTCAGCATCGTATGTATAAAACCTGAGTTATGTGTCCATTATGGAACCTCTCCCAGGCTAATCTCTTGTAATACACTTTTACTGGGGTAAAAAAAATCAATGGCTCAAGATCAGACAAAAGGAAAAGTAGACGGATTAAACATTACCTGGTGGGGAGGGACAAAAGAGAGTGAAGAATGAAACAGATATGCTCATTATCTAACCGATCAGATAAAAAAGATTTTTACTTTTTTTGTGGTTAATACCTGCTGTACTTAACGTGTATTGATATGCTTACAATATTGCATTTCATAGAAATTATAAATGGCAAATTTTTTTAAAATTAATTTTTCCCTTAGTTTTTTAAAAATATTTAGTGTTGTTATGGATATAATGATAAATTTCTTTTCGTTTTGAAATAAATCTTAATTAGCTAAGAATATCCATCGAACATGAATGCCCAACTGAGGGTATATTAGGAATACAGCATTGAAATTTTGTTCAAGTGTATGGAGTTTGATGAGAATATCTTGTCAAAATGAATGGTTTCTTTAATTGAAATCTAAAAAAATTGGATCTAGATGATAAATTCTTGTTACCCTCTTCCATTTAAGGAAGGGAATGCAGGGCATATTTTTTGTCTAGTCAATATGGTATTTTTTTGTAGTTGAGTGTCTCCGCATTCGTAGAACATATTTTTATTAATGCTTAGTGTATGATTATACCTGTACTGGTATATATACATGTAGGGAAAATTGTCAGAGCATAAAAATAAACCCCCTTAAGGTTGTGTTATGTGTTCATGTATCTATATATCAGATAGTCAGGGGTGGGTGGGATATCTGTATTCAATCTACTATGAACAATCAAACAACTGTATTTGTGTAAGTTGTACAAATTTCACACTACGTGTTTGTGTCTAATACTAGACAAGATTATTTGGAACTCAATTCTTAAAGGATAATGCATGTAGGGGAGATCCGTCCAATTCTGGACACGGGGTAATTCCGGACAAATAATACAGTCTTTCTCTTTTGTCCTATTTTTCAGTAATTCTGTATTATTGATTATAAATAAATGAAATACATTCGGAAAGCGGGTGTCATTGTTGTCTTTTTTAAAAACATAATGATTCTAGGGTATTCTGAATGCTATATACGTCAAAAGTTAGACTTTGGACTTTTACGGTCTTGAAATCCATTAGGTGGCAAAATTTGAACATATTAAGGGCAATTTGACATAGAATTAAAACAACATCTAAGATAAATATTTACATGTATATATCCATTTATTATTTTAAAATTTCTTAAGTAGAGAGCATATGTTTAAAAAGAAAAAAATATGATGAATAATACAAAATAATGTTAATTTTTTCATTAAATTTTATCAAACAACGTGTTCCGATTTCCCCCACTGATTTTTTTCTAGGTGGGGGAATTCAGGACGCTGGTTTTATGGGTAGACAGACATCTCAGCCCAATGACAATTCGGCCCGTGACGGTTAACACCTAGGCCTGGACGGGTCAGACCAAAATTATTGACATATCGGCCCATATTAAAGACCCAAGAAAAAATTAGTCCAGTGTCTGAATTATTGTTTTTATTTAATTAATTACTCTTTCTTTATAAAACATTTTTCTTGATAAAAATCAATTTGGGAAGGGGGAGGGCTCTATATCATTTCTATGCAAGTCCCTGACCCGCATCTCTCTCTCTCTCTCTTGTGAAAATGTACAATATACATGCTAAGTAATGTAAAACAAGCAGGCTTTGTCTAACAAAGTGTCATGTTGTTGGAATGCATTTTCTCACAAAAAATATGTTCAAAGCACATATTGCTCTCCTGTCCGGATTTACCCCGCCTCTGTCTGGAATTACCTCATGTTGTGCGGACATACACTATTTCACCACCTGAATTCATTTTATTATCAATAAAAGATATTTAGTTGTGTTTAATGATGATATTCACTGCATTTTGTTGCCAAAAAGTGTTTCCATACTTTATCACTTGAAATCAGAGTGTGTTGAGTGTTTATTTTCGTTTGCTGGGTGTTACATATTAAATCATGACAAAAGTGTCCAGAATTGGACGGATCTCCCCTATATTTCTAATTTCTCTCTCTTCCTCTTCATCTTGTCAAGATTTTTTTAGTTTTAAGTTTGTTTGTTCATTAAACATCCTTCTCTTCTCAAGAATTTTTCATTTATATGGTGATGCCACCATTTGCAGGTAGAGGGCTGCAATGAGAGTCTTTTAGACTTTATAATTGGCACACAGGACCTTTTAATATTGAGGGATCTTTTTCATGCCAGTACTTACTACATCAGGACCTCAGTTTATAACGTCTCATCTGAGAGATAGGTCTCCATGACCTGCACTAGGATTTAAACCTGCAATGTGAAGGATCAACTCCTTACTCTGCAACTCCAGAGCAAATGTGTCACAAGATGATCTGGTCATTCTGTGTTATACAGTGTAAATGACATTGTGGCCAGGAAAACATGAAAAGGATAAATAAGCTCAGTTTGGTCACTTGTTGACCATAAGCATGAAGTGACATTTAATAACAGTGCATGGTCACTATAGATTTTATTAAGGACTCCGTATTTAATTTTCCCAGTGGATCAAATGGAATCGGTGACAATAAGTTTTGATTTTATACTTGTTTGGAATGCTTATAACACAACACGGTTCCATATACATGTATATCTGTAATTGAGCAAGCTTTTCTCATAGATAGAGGGCTACGACCAATAATAAAAGGCCGTTGACAATGTCGCGCAGTCTCGAATTAAGAGAAATAGCAGGCGGGGAAGGGATTTACATGAAGACAGAGAAGAGATTGTCCGTTCACAATGCATTTACTGATAAATTATTGAATGTTTTCCATTACAGTGTTGGAGTGTCGTTCTCCGATGGACATTTTATGCTGCTGATCTAGAGCTTTCATTATAAACGCTAAACTGATGCAGATTCGTGGAAGAGATTTTTGATGCAGAAATTATGTTCTGGAAATCTGCCTGTTTGGAATATGTACTAGAGGTAACTTTAGTATATTTTTTAAGGGATGGAAGAGAGATAGAAAAAAGAATTAATTCTGTAAAATGTTCCTGAAAAATAAATGTTTATAAATAATATACATGTCTAAATCTTTTACCAGTATGTCCTTTGTGGATTAAAAAAAAATTAAAATGTTCATATACAAAATATATTTCACATTTAAATACTGAATATATAAGTATGAATTTAGTAAAATTAAGTAGAATTTTTAGTGAGAATTAAATTTTGGCATTATTAATGTGGATTCAGAGATCGCTAAAATTGAATATGGCTAACAAATTATTCAATATTGGTTGTAATTGCCATCTAACTTGGCATTATAAAATAGCAAATTACTTACTGCTAAAAATATATCCCTATTTTGAGGGTAATAAATTGCTTAATTTGTGTTTTGCAATTTTTTACTTATATTACTATATTTTGTTACCAACTCAATATGATTAATAAATATAATTATTGCAGTATCAGTGTGTAATCAACATCTCCTACTGTATAGCCTTTTTATCATTTTTCCTATCTATGCTACAATGTACATTGACCCTGAACAAACATTGTCTCTATTTGTATGGACAAGACAGATCTTGATTAATTAAATTCTTTTTTTTTTTATCTTTTTGTATTCCTATATGTAGTAGTTTTAATATGTATATAAAATCACATCCTGAGATGAAAATGACCTTGAATATATTCAACATTAATTTTTTCTTGAATATATTCAACAGTAATTTTTCCTATATTTTCAAATTAATTTTAATTTATATATGAGAATTTTAAAAACATAAAGTTAGAAACACTTATCAATTATTCAAAAAATTCTCTGAACCCAGTGATAAATGGGACTATTTGATATTTTGGTTGCATGCGTAGAAAAGATTGTCAGGATGGAAACAGATATTAAAATTTATTTTTCTATCATTATTGCATTCTCACTTCCTAAATATGAATGATGAATAATTTTATAATTATGGAAAAGGTTTTGCATTTATCAGGGAAAATCAAGAATTGTTTCAGTCCCAACAGCAAATATTCATTCATATTCTGTCAATATTTGCAGTCTTTGCAATATTTGCTAGGATTTCAGAAATTCTCCGTATTACCAAATGTTGTGAATTGGAGGAATTTTTCGGTCTCCATGCTTTTTCTCTGCGGCTTATAATATTTCTAAACCTCAGTTGATTTTCTCTCATTGTATTTTTATTAAAGGTCTGTGATTCTGTATAACTTCAAGAGGGAACTAAATAATATGCCTAAAAAGTTTTTAAAATTACTTTTCTATTAGACAACTTGACATAAGGTCAGATTTTTTTTAATGAAAACATTTACATTGTTAATTATGACTAAGTAAACATAGTTGAGTAATAACTGTTGCTCACACAATTATCCCTTAATTACTTAATTGGCAGTCTATGCCTATAGGCAACAAATCACACCACAATTAAGGTCACATAACTTTGTAACAAATCAATATCCTTTTTTGACCTGTGCATACTTGTGATATTGGCTTGGCTTTGTATACTCTTTGAAATAGTAAGCTTTTATTTCCATTTATTCAATTTATTTATTGCCCTTTTAAATAATCAGATATTTACAAAACTTTGCAGCAAGTGAACTTTTCATTATTATTTTGGATAATTTGATTTATATTGTCATCAGTTTTAAAACGATTGGAAAATGAAATGTTATATTGGGTTGTATAAGTGAAGGATTTTTTATGTGAAAGGTTCTGTGAATTAATTTAATCTATGGATTTATATATTGTAGATGTAAGAGATGCCTACAGACTCGGGAAATATGAGTCGAGCCGCCCTGAGCAAGCACATGAACCTGGAGCATCTCAGTGATGAAGAATGCGAGAAAATTCTGCGCGTTTTACAGAAAGATTTCGAGCTACGTGACAAAGAGAGAGAACGGCTACAGTAAGCATTAACAAATTATAATATTTTTAGCTTACAATGATGACATGATGTTTAACTGTTTTAACTTTGGCACATAAAGAACTGAAAGAAAGCAGTTTATTTGGACTATATAAGTTAAGGAAAAAAGATATTGCACTGTGAAATTGCCCCCCCCCCCACTCCCTGCTGTTATGTATAGTTACCGGTAAAAGTGTTAATTTTTCACAGTTTAGGTATGTCAGTGACAAAAATCGAGGGATAAGACTTAAGTCTGGCATTTTGAATGAAGCATATATATTTTTTTACTCTATGTATATATATTGTTATATACAAATTAAAGCCTCTTTGACCTTGACCTTTTGCAAATGGTCTTGCTTCAAGGTCAAGTTCTCAAAGTACCATCAGACCCAACACAGAGTTCACAAACTGTTTTCCTTAAAAGCTATGAACAAGGTTAAAGTTTTAGACAGATAAAGGAACAGACCCCAGAAATTCTTGGATCCATCAGGCCTAAAATATTTCATTGAATAAAAGTTACTTCTAAATCCTGTAATTTGTCCTTGGCAAAGTTGCAGCAGTTGAGAAATAGATAATTTCAATTTTTGTGGCAATTTCAGTAAAATAGAGGAAAGTTTGAAAGAGGAGGAGGAGAAAACTGAGGTGATAGCGGTCAAGACGAAATTAAATGAGGAAGTCTGTGTACGATGCTGTCAGAAGTTTGGGATCATCTTCAATCGGAAGCAGCTGTGTCTTACCTGTAAACACTACGTCTGCAAACGCTGTGCCGACTATAATGATAATGAAAAGGGCTACACCTGCCATGCCTGCATCAAAGAAAGGTAATTTAAAAAAAAAATAACTACTCTAAATAATTAAATTCAGGTTACATAGAAGAAAAATATAAAAAAAAATCATGAACAAATTTCATACACAGAGTAATTGTATTACATGTAGTGCAAAAGTAAAAAATATCTTTTTTCCCTTTGGTCTTTTTAGAAGCTTTTTCTGTTGCTTTTTTGAGAGATTATTTTTGGAAGCTAATATGCTATAAGTGTAGGCTGATGGTTTTAGTTGAGGTGTAGCTGTTATGAAAGTTATCACTTTAATTTTTTCCCCTGAGAAATTCAATATAAAACAGGTTTATTAAAAAATAATAATCTATTTTTCATACCACAATATCCAGTATCACTCAAAAACTTTCTCTTTAAAAAAAAAAATTATTAATTTGTCAGTCTAACTATGTGTTTTATTTTCAAGCATACTGATCAATTTTATATTTCAGTAATAAAAGGTATTATTTGATAGTATTGTCTACAACATTAATGATTAGAATGTGTGAATGGATCTGTGAAAATTGATACCAATATAGTGAGTGGTATTGGTTGGTATTGATTAAAGATTATAGTCATTAACAGAAATTGAATTTTCAAACATAAAAAGGGTGTATAGTATAGAAATTGTTTTTAGCTCACCTGAGCCGAAGGCTCAAGTGAGCTTTTCTGATCACATTTTGTCCGGCGTCCGTCTGTCTGTCTAGCTGTCCGTCTGTCTGTAAACTTTTCACATTTTCGACTTCTTCTCAAGAACTGCTGGGCCAATTTCAACCAAACTTGCAACAAAGTATACTTGGGTAAAGGGGATTCAAGTTTGTTCAAATGAAGGGCCACGCCCTCATTCAAGGGGAGATAATTGGGAATTAATGAAAATTTGGTGGCATGTTTTAAAAATCTTCTTCTCAAGAACCACTGTGCCAGGAATGATGAAACTTATGGGGAAGCATCCTCAGGTAGTGTAGATTCAAATTTGTTCAAATCATGACCCCTGGGGGTAGGGCGGGGCCAAAATGGCCGACCAAAGATTTACATAGAAATATATAGGAAATTTCTTTAAAAATCTTCTCCTCAAGAACAACAAAGCCATAATTGATCTTATTTATATGGAAGCATCGTCAGGTAGTGTAGATTCAAGTTTGTTCAAATCATGACCCCCCAGGGGTAGGGTGGGGCCAAAATGGCCGATCAAAGTTTTACATAGAAATGTATAGGAAAATTCTTTAACAATCTTCTTCTCAAGAATAGCAAAGCCATAATTGATCATATTAATGTGGAAGCATCCTCAGGTGGTGTAGATTCAAGTTTGTTCAAATCATGACCCCCGGGGGTAGGGCGGGGCCAAAATGGCCGACCAAAGTTTTACATAGAAATATACAGGAAAATTCTTTAAAAATCTTCTTCTCAAGAATAACAAAGCCATAATTGATCATATTTGTATGGAAGCATCCTCAGGTAGTGTAGATTCAAGTTTGTTCAAATCCTGACCCCCAGGGGTAGGGTGGGGCCAATATGGCCGACCAAAGTTTTACATGGAAATGTATAGGAAAATTCTTTAAAAGTCTTCTTCTCAAGAATAGCAAAGCCATAATTGATCATATTTATATGGAGGCATCCTCAGGTAGTTTAGATTCAAGTTTGTTCAAATCATGATCCCCAGGGGTAGGGCGGGGCCAAAATAGCTGATCAAAGTTTTACATAGAAATATATAGGAAAATTCTTTAAAAATCTTCTTCTCAAGAATAGCAAAGCCATAATTGATCATATTTATATGGAGGCATCCTCAGGTAGTGTAGATTCAAGTTTGTTCAAATCCTGACCCCCAGGGGTAGGGTGGGGCCAAAATGGCCGACCAAAGTTTTACATAGAAATGTATAGGAAAATTCTCTAAAAACTTCTTCTCAAGAATAGCAAAGCCATAATTGATCATATTTATATGGAGGCATCCCCAGGAAGTTTAGATTCAAGTTTGTTCAAATCATGACCCCCAGGGGTAGGGCAGGGCCAAAATGGCCGACCAAAGTTTTACATAGAAATATACAGGAAAATTCTTTAAAAATCTTCTTCTCAAGAATAGCAAAGCCATAATTGATCATATTTATATGGAAGCATCCTCAGGTAGTGTAGATTCAATTTTTTTCAGGGGTAGGGCGGGGCCAAAATGGCCGACCAAAGTTTTACATAGAAATGTATAGGAAAATTCTTTAAAAATCTTCTTCTCAAGAATAGCAAAGCCATGATTGGTCTTGGGACTAGTTTTGGATTTAATAGCTTTTCAAGTATAAATCAATTCTGCTTTTTCCTAGCCACAGTGCTCAGGTGAGCGATGTGGCCCATGGGCCTCTTGTTTAATTTAATTCTTAAAAAAAAAAAAAAATGAATGATTAATGTAAGCAATTGACCCTATAAAAAGTAGGGAGGTCCAGGGGATTTTATGATTGCAATATTAGTAGATGTCTAGATGAACTGCAAAATTTGTATGGAATTTTAAAATTCTGTATAATAGGAAGCAACAGAAAGAATTTTTTTTTTTAAAAAAAGGAAAATTACATTTAATGCAAATTATTTGTATATAAAAAATATTCAAAGATATAACAATATCAATTTTGAGCAGCAAGTCAAGAGAAGCATATTTCAACACAAATCTCATTGAGTTTTTTTTTAAATTAAAATTTGAAGACAGTAAAAGGGATAATAAAGGGGGGGGAGAAGCCAACTCCCAATCATGTCAATATTTCTTCAAAGAAAACTTCCCCACAAACATAATTATATTGTAAATCATTTGTATACGTCTAGAGCCACGTTAGAGGAACACGAGAGGTTTGATATATATTTCCCTGGCTTAATATGATTAACTTCTTTTCTCTGTGCAGAAAATTACTGGGGGCTGTTTTTGCTCATGCATGGGGAAAGATTGGAGACTGGATCCTTTTAAAATCAAATTCTCTCTTGCCGTAATCAATCGCTTGTTCACTTACGGCAGTCAGCTTCTATTGCTTCATTTACACATTTCATGGAAGCTGCTATTGGTTGATTGGTATGCGCTGTCTCATCTCCTAAGGTGCTTTGTTATTCTGTGAAGTTGTCCTAGACATATTACGTCCTTTCTTTTGGGATATGTGGGGGATAAGTAGGAGTTAATTGGGAGGTAGGTCTTTTGGGGTCATTTGGTTAATGGTCAGGGACAAAATATTAAATTTTTCTTTTATGTGATTAAAATCCCTTGTGGATTTAGGATGTTTATTAGAGGAAGACATTTGTAATTTTGAGGTCACTTGGTCAAAGGTCAAGGTCAATGTTGAGACTTAATTATCATTACTCATTTGACCATTGTTGTGTTTAGACATTCTGTAATGTTTATTTTTAAAAGGATTCAACACAATTTTTATGTTACCAACAATTTTATATCATCATACAAAACTTCTATGGACTGATGGGACTGAGTAAAAACTTCAGAATATCCCCTATTATTTTTAGATATCCAAGGTAAAATAATTCAAGAATATGTGGTTGGGACTTCCAAATCACTACAACTTATCCATGGTATTTGAGATATCAGAGTTCGAGATACCGAAAGTTGACCGAGTATGTATAGATTCTGCTACATTGCAAATGATGAAGCCATCATAAAATTCAGAAAATCTAGATTACAGCAGAACCTGTTTGACTGTTAAATTTCTGGTTTCTTGGCTTTTTGTTTTGGAATGAAAGATGCTATAATTCTTATAAAAGAGTGGTAAATTTTATTGAAAAATTTACTGTATCTATTAACAAAGTAGGAATATATGGTTCTTTACAGTTACTGGGTATGGGTTTATGTAAATTTGGTCATTATGGGAAAAAATTGCAGAAATTTGAATATATAAATGTATGTATTCTATTCTCTTGATTAGACAGTTGAAAAAAGATTGATGTATTTTAATTTTAATTTAATTAACTCACAATTATATAGTCATCCCAAATGATGCTACTCATCATTCTCAGATAGAAAATAATTTACTTCTTGCAGGGAATTGAAGCTGAAGTCTTTTGAATGGTTTTACAACAATGTCAGCAGCAAATTCAAAAGATTTGGGAGTGCCAAGGTGGTGCGGTCTTTATACAAGCAGAGAGGGGCAAGGGGACGAGCTT
>NW_026929318.1:0-37672 GCF_032062105.1 Saccostrea cuccullata | reverse complement strand
TAAATCATGACATATCTTTTACAAATTTAGAAATTCATTGAATATAATCGATAGTAATTTTTATTTTGATATGCATATTTAAAGAATAGAGGAAAATCAGATATTTTTAAAGAGTTTTTTTTCAAAGGAAGTTTAATAACGAAAGCTAAAATACTGTAAACCAACTTTAATTCGCGGATAAACTAGTTCGCAACGATTAATTTTCGCGATCAAGCCTTTTTGGTCATTTTTAAAAGACACATACACTTTAAAGATCGGTTCGCGGCAAGAAATATTCACGATGACGAGGAACTCGCAACTTCGCGAAAGTTTCTCGCAGGCGAATAAAAGTTGGTTTACAGTATTTCCCGTGTATGAATACTTTGTTGTGAAAAAATGCTCGTCATGAGCTATACATGTACATTTAATCAATAGATTTGATTTTTCGAAGGTGATTTGACGCAGTATCAACAAAGGACTATTTTTTGTGTGACCTAATTTTTTTTTTACTTTTGAATTTTTACATCTTTTAAAAGAAAAAAGACTTTTGGGGATATAATTTGACAAAAATTGATACAATTTATGGACAATCATTCAAGATTGATTGATTGATTGTATATTGTTTAAGGTCCCTCTCGAGCATTTTTCACTCATATGGAGACGTCACCGTATGCCGGTGAAGGGCTTCAAATTTTGACCTTTACTAAGCACTCAGGGCCATTGAGCAGTGAGGGATCTTTATCGTACCAACGCCTGCCGCTGACGAGGGACCTCGGTATTTAAGGTCTCATCCGAAGGACCCGCAACTTTCACTTCAAAGTGCCGAGCGCATGGCGAAGGAACAGTTGCTACCCATTTTAACGACTAACTCAGTCGCGGCCAAGATACGAACTCGCGACCTCCCGATCACGGAGCGAGCGCTCTACTGACTGAGCTACCGTGAACGGTCAATCATTCAAGAAGAAAAACGAATATATTTTTTCAGCGATTAGAATCGGACTAAGCGGCTTTAACTATATCCGATGTGTATATGTTTTATGAATTATATGCTTCAAGAAAATGAAAAGAACTTTACATGTTATCAAAAATTGAATATTGGATAGCAAAATCAGATCAATGTTATTTAATAATACATACTCGTATATCCATAGTTATATTTCAAAAAGTATTTAATTTAATAATATCTCTTATGAATAAATAGCAGAAAACTCCCTTTTTATCAATGAGACCCCAAATGTCTTAAAATTTCTATCCTGAAAATTATTCTGGAGAATTACATGGAATTATTTTGCTTCAATGGAATTTTCTTCTTGGTGTCTTTACTTGAACTTACAGTTTAAAGCGAAAGTTACTTGAAGTTAAAAGATTTTTAAAACGTCACGGCAGATTGTACGTGAAAAGATTCTGAACACGGAAGGAAAGAACAAGGTCTGATTTACAATTACTTATTTTATAAAATGGGTTAATTTTCCCTTTCTAGTTGAATTAAAAACATTATTTTATTCAGATCGGGGACACGTAGAAGTACAAACTGAGAATAGAATTACTAAATGTATTGAAAGTGATAATATTTATCTTTAATATTAAATCATTCATTTCTCAAACGTTGAGGTAAAAGTTTTAAGAGGGGGGGGGGGGAAGAATCTAGTAATATACTAATGGTTTTATTATTACGTTCCATCTTTAAAAAAAATGAATATCCAAGTCTTCTGATCTCTGAATAAAAGAAATAATAAAGGAACATAATAATTATACATTAAATCATTATAAGAACAACAATAATAATAAAATAATAAAATTTAAGAGATGAAAAATAAACGAAATTTAACCTGAGAGCATACTTTTATTTCTGAGGCAGATACATGATTAGAATTTATGATAACTAATTGACACGTTATTTGATATGATTTTACGCAGACAATGTTGATAATCTTATGATTCTGGCAGTCTTTCAACGTATATATCAAGTTCAAATTCTTAATATATATCCAGATAATGGTATACTTTTATTTATACAACCATACTGAAAATACATGAGAATTTTGTTCTTTAAAAGACTGTTTAAAACACTGTAAGTAGTATAAGCCTCCTAGATGGCCGGGTCAACTGAGTGCACTGTTTATGCAAATGAGGTTCAAAATGGAGGATTCTGATTGGTGGAGGGGATAAGTGGGTCAACTGAGTGCAGTTCTAATCCTAACCCCCTAGCCCCCTAACCCTAACCCTAGCCCCTAGCCCCTAACCCTAACCCCCCTAACCCTAACCCTAACCCTAACCCTAGCCCCTAACTCTAACTAACCCTAACCTTAACTAACCCTAGCCCCCTAACTAACCCTAACCCTAACTAACCCTAGCCCCCTAGCCCTAACTAACCCTAACCCTAACTAACCCTAACCCCCTAAACCCCAATCCCCTAACCTATCCCTAAATACAGGGTGTGTTTACACTATACGTAAGTACTACGTTTTGTTTATGCTGACTATACAGGTAAATGCGCCGTGTGCAAAACATTTCAAGAATGTGATTATGACGTCACGCTTCACAGTCTAGCTTCATTTTTTGAAAACCTCATTACCAAGAAACAAAAGTGAAACTAACACAGATTTTGATTTTTATTTCCAATTTTTATTCGGAATGAAAAATACATACAATTTACATTTTCTGTTTCTTCTTCTGTTCCTTCTCACTGGTCAGGGGTAGTTTCCTTTTGGTTTCCCGAGGTTTTTTCTCTTTAGTTTTTTCTATGTCTTTTACCAATACATAGCATGGATCCATCTGTTTAATTTTCTTACTCTCTCCTGATCCCCCTGGTCCTTCTTCTTTTTTCTGGTCAGTGTTTCCTCCTTCTTTTCTGATTTTTGTTGACTCTTTCCTGTTAATGACTTTGTGATTGTAGATAATTGAGCACTAATGTAACAAAATCCACTGCTGTTATAACATTTCAGTTTATTCATCCTGTTTTCAAGATCACTCACCTTGGTGTTCAATTTATTTACCTTGCTATCCACATCATTCATCTTGGTGTCCAGTTGATTCATCTTGTTATCCAGAGCAGATAGCATGTTCACAATTCCGTCTAAAGTGGTGTTAAAAATGCTCATATCTTCTTTATTTATGTCCTCAGGAAAATTAATCATGTCCAAATTCAAATCCAATTCCACTGCATCCTTTATTATCTCTGTCATGGGAGCTCCTACCCAGATAGCAAGACTATGTTGGGCCAACATTGGCAAAAAGGTTGTATGGTTGGCGTTGGGGGAACAACGTTGGACCAACGTTGGACCAATGTCACCATGCCAAACTCCTCGACCATGACAGAATTCCTATGTTGGCCCAACGTTGGTCCAACGTTAGCAACTTCCATTCACTTTACTTCCCAAGGAAGGAGGGATGTTGATGTTGGCCCAATGTTGGCCAACTGTTTGTAAAACACTCTTAAAGAAAGTGTCCTTTAAAGTTGGTAGTAGTATGTTGGCCCAGCGTTGGCCCGATGTTTGTAATACACCATAAAAGAAAGTGTCTTTTAAAGTTGGTAGTAGTATGTTGGCCCAACGTTGGCCCGTTGTTTGTAATACACCCTAAAAGAAAGTGTCTTTTAAAGTTGGTAGTAGTATGTTGGCCAAACTTTGGCCCGATATTTGTAATACACCCTTAAAGAAAGTGTCTTTTAAAGTTGGTAGTAGTATGTTGGCCCAACGTTGGCCCGATGTTTGTATTACACCCTTAAAGAAAGTGACCTTTAAAGTTGGTAGTAGTATGTTGGCCCAACGTTGGACCAATGTTTGTAATACACCCTTAAAGAGAGTGTCTTTTAAAGTTTGTTGTAGTATGTTGGCCCAACGTTGGCCCGATGTTGTTATACACCCATTAAGAATGCGTCTTATCAAGTTGATAGTAGTATGTTGGCCAAATGTTTGTAATACATCCTTACTAAAGTGTCTTATCAAACTGGTAGTAGTATGTTGGCCCAACGTTGGCCCAACGTTTGTTATACACCCTCAAAAAAGTGTCTTATCAAATGGGTAGTAGTATATTGGCCCATTGTTTGTAATACACCCTCAAACAAGATGTGTTTGTGAAACACTATGCGCCCGGCGGCAACAAAGTTCAAAAAATCTATTTTTAGCATATTGATCACAGTCAAGGTAACAAGGTCATTGATCATGGTGTCATTCGAAAGAACTTAATCAGTGGAGTATACATACTAAATATGAAGTCCCTATCTCCTATGGTTCAAAAGTTATGGCAAAAAGTGTAAAGAGCTATTTTTAGCATATAGGTCACAGTCAAGGTCACAAGATCATTGACCTTGCCGTCGTTTGAAAGGACTTTATCGGTGGAGTATGCATACCAAATATGAAGTCCCTATCTCCTATGGTTCAAAAGTTATGACAAACAGTGGGAAAAGCTATTTTTAGCATATATGTCACAGTCAAGGTCACAAGGTCATTGACCATGGTGTCATTTGAAAGAACTTAATCGGTGGAGTATGCATACCAAATATGAAGTCCCTATCTCCTATGGTTCAAAAGTTATGGCAAAAAGTGTAAAAAGCTATTTTTAGCATATAGTTTACAGTCAAGGTCACAAGATCATTGACCTTGATGTCATTTGAAAGGACTCTATTAGTGGAGTATGCATACCAAATATGAAGTCCCTATCTCCTATGGTTAAAAAGTTATGACAAACAGTGGAAAAAGCTATTTTTAGCATATAGGTCACAGTCAAGGTCACAAGGTCATTGACCTTGATGTCATTTGAAAGGACTTTATTAGTGGAGTATGCATACCAAATATGAAGTCTCTATCTTTTATTGTTCAAAAGTTATGGCCAAGGTTAAAGTTGACAACAGACAGACAGACAAACAGACAAACAGACAAACAGACAAACAGACAGGACAAAAACAATATACGCCCGGGATCTATCGATCCGGGCGCATAAAAATGTCTTATCAATTTGGTAGTACATTGTAGCATGTTGGCCCGATGTTAGCACGAGTGTTCTTTAGTTTAGGTGTTTCAAAGATGGGATATTTATATTGGGCCAACTCTGGCCCAATTGTTATACTGCCAACTAAAGATGGTGTCAATTGTAGCTGCTGAGCTGACATTCTATGTCCATGCTTTTAATTGGGTGACTGTTTTTGTTTAGATCTGATATATTCAACATTTTAAATTTCAACTTAAGTTATCACAGCACCAAAGAGTGTTTTATTATATTTTTTGAATTGTGCACATGCATGATTATTAATTTGAAATAAACCCCTTGAAATTATGAATTTTTTCATGAGCGTTGTATTCATGAGAATTTAGAGAAGACTGCATACGTTCTCAGGAACAGGGTGTGAATGAAGCCTACATATACATAAATCAAAATGACACAGCTATATAATTAGATTGAAACATAAGTTAGGCGTTCGCTATCACGTGACCAAACTGTGGTGTGAGCTGTCAGATTCAATTGCTCACAGGTGGTGATAATGCAGGGCAAGCAAGAAGAAGTGAATTTAAATTTGTGGATTATACACTTGCTACACAGCTGCATTTAGAAGCGACGTAAGTATATTTATTCTTATTTATTCAGGTTAACTGTTAAAATTGATTCGGAATTCATTCTTGTCATGTTTTTGCACACAAGCACTGTAAGTTAAGGTTAAATAACATCTTTTAAGTTGTTTCTATATATCTGATTCTTAACTGTCTATTACAGACACGATTCTAACAAAGAAATTCAGCCAGAGACTGCAAGGAAAACAAATGTTGTGGCGGTACATGTAAATAACAATGAAATCGAAGACCATGCATAAAGAAGTGTATATAATATGAGTCCGTAGGACAAAGATCAAGATGAAGAAAACGAGAGGGACGAATTCGAAGGGACGGAAAAAGAGCGGGAATACAACAAAAGGACTATAATAAAGGAAGTGAGCCCTGATTAAGAACTTTTAATTGATAATTGTTCATAATTTACCTCTGTTGTCTATTTTAAAATTTATTTTGTAAATTGATTGAATTGATGTATATAAAATATGATCACAGTGAATCATTAGTAATGTTTTCATTGAACATGTCCATGTATGCATTGTGAATGCAGATTGAATTGTGTATTAATTATTTTAAACAGTCATAAAATAGGTTTATGTTAAGAATCACTTATAATAACCAATTGCAAATGTTTCTATGTAATAACTACGTTGGCCCAACAAATTGCCATCTGACATTGTAAAAAAAGGGTCAACATTGGGCCAACCTAACCAACCAGTTGTTAAGGTTGGCTGTTAGTTGGCATAAACTAAATACTACATTGGCCCAACAATATGCCATCTGACATTTCAACATAGGGCCAATGTTGGGCCAACCTAACCAAACAGTTGTTAAGGTTGGCTGTTAGTTGGCATACACTAATAACTACGTTGGCCCAACAATATGCCATCTGACATTTCAACAAAGGGCCAACGTTGGGCCAACCTAACCAACCAGTTATTAAGGTTGGCTGTTAGTTGTCATACAATTATACCTACGTTGGCCCAACAATATGCCAACATGTTGGACCAACGTTGGGCCGATGAGCAAAATTACCGTGGGCCAACGTAAGGTTACCAACAGTGGGCCAACGTTGGAAAAAAAATTGGGCCAACGTTGGCCCAACTATGTCTTGCTATCTGGGTACATATCCTTCAGGTGTCACATAATACTGGGAATTTTCTGAAGTATTCATCATTCCTTCTATTTCTTTTTTCACCTGTGTTCAGTGCTCACGCAGAATGATTATCAATTTTTTTACAGTTTTTTTGCTTTATATACCTGGTGTGGGGGCCGTGTGCACCTTTTTACCTAGGCTTTATATACCTGTTACATCACCTGTAAAGAGCCGTGTGCAAAAAACTTAGGGGGCCGTGTGCAAAACATATACGATACACCTACGTTTTGTTTATGCTGACTATACAGGTAATACTTAGGGACCGTGTGCAAAAATACGTTTTACCTACGTTTTTTTTTATGCTGACTACACAGGTAAATACTTGGCAGCGATTCAAGTTTTGTTTAGGGCCGTGTGCAAAATATACCATAGACTTACCTATGCATTGTGACGTTATCCACTGTATAAATACAATGTGATTATGACGTCACACTTTTTCATTTATAGTTTAGACAGCCTAGTCTAGCCAACCTACCCGGTTTGAACTGAATTTTTTACTGAAAGACAATAACAAATAACACACAATACAAAAACATGTGTGTGTGTTATGTCTCTCAAGTTATAACACCAGGTCACTTTTTTAAAAAACTTAGAATTTCTTTTTAAATTTTTTAACTTTTAACTTTTTAAAAATAACTTAAAATTTTTTTTTCTTATTATTTTTTTTTTTGGGTAAACTCCCCTTATAGTTTTTAAGAAATAAAATTTTAAAAATCATGTAATACTACATCAGTGTTATGTTATTGTATGACTTCATCTTTTATACAGTCGGGTTCGGGGTTTCGGGCGGCCATGGCGAAATCTCGGGCAAGATTTTACCCCAGTGAAAAAGGCTTGTAATCCACCGTGTAGGTCGTTTAAACTTGTTTCACATTGTTTATGATTGTGATTATGTTATCGCTCACCTATATGTTTAATGTCAGCTATGCTAAATAACCCATTTCTGTGTAATTTGAGAGAATGTTTTGACATGTGGTTAAAGTATGGCGTGGTATTTATGTCATCGCTTAAAGTCTATAGTAAATAAATCTGTCTTTAAAAAAGATTAATTGTGTATCACTGTATTGTATGATTTTTTTTCAGGATCAGCTGAGATGTTATTTCACCGGATTATTTGATGGATAGGCTTATTGGACATATATTTGGATATCTCTGGTAAGTTTGTCTTTGTTTTTTAATTGTTTACTTTTTCCTATGAAGGTCATCTTTGCATTTAACGAGGCCCGATCTAGTTGGACTGCGCATACGTTTTAACGCAGCGTCGACTCAGGCACGTCACAGTACCCTTGACTGCCGTCACAATTGAACACAATAACGTCACAATTAAAATGACGTCAAATTGCGCTAAAAGGTTTCACTGATCTTGCATACCTGGTAACTCTATAGACTGTACATGTTGAAAGCTGTTATTTCTATTATTTACATGTTTTTTTTAAATTAATAAACAACTTTGGAACATGATTTATTTTGAGGTATCAATTTCTTGGTACATATTTGTTATTTTTTCCTTGTTTTATTTCGATTTGCATGCGAGATAAAAAAAAAAAAAAAAAAACAAACACTGCAACCAAAAGTAAACGATTTTAGTCTTTCTCCTTGAACATGTTGAAGTGTTTATACACACCCTTTTTTTATTGAGGACTTAAATATGCATGGATAAGCTTGATTTAAAAATTCAGTATTCGAATCATTTAAATGCTACCCCCGAAATATTTTATTTTTCTATATATTACATGATATTAGTAAAATTCGTCATTTATCGCCTATTATCCCCCCCCCCCTTTTTTTTATTCCACGTATAACAACGTCGCGTGTGAAGGAAAAAAGATAAAATTATTGCAAAATGTAAGAATTATTTATTTTTTTAGAAACTAATACAGTATTGTAATCGTTTGTTGATGCTATGTACAGCCATGGCGACTTATTCCATATCTAGTTGGATAAAATAAGTCATAATTTTGTGTTTTGATACGCCCCCTTTTCACTGCAATAAAGGCTACCTTCAATTTTCTTTTCATTTTTAGCTCACCTGAGCCGAAGGCTCAAGTGAGCTTTTCTGATCACATTTTGTCCGGCGTCCGTCTGTCCGTCTGTCTGTTCTTACGAGAGGTACATTGTGGGGTAAAATGAACGTATTTTCCAGCAGTGTGGGGTTTTTTGGGTACTGTGGGGTTAACCCCATAATGAAGAGGTCTATTTACGTTCAAAATTACTCTATGAGGTCGAAAAACCTAAAATTAGATTTAACCTCACAAAGACTTTGTCCAAATTTTGGACATGTCCTTAGCCCAAAACGCTCAGACATTCAGAAATCTGCTGTTTAGAGGAGTTCGGTAATTGAATCGAGGAGTTCCGAATACCTGAGCATGCGCATATATTTAAAACTAACTGCGCATGCGCAGAATACGGAAGTAGCTGTGTTTGGACACTTTGTATTAGCAGTGAGGAAATTCGGAAACACAAAAAGCAAATGCAGTAAGTCTTACTATTTTGTTGCACCACATTGAAAAAAAGCTTTGTAAGTTGTTTGACATGCTTCATACGTACATTATGCAGTTGTAGAATTTATTTAAAGTCAAGGAAAGGAAATCTGTAGTCCACATAAACACATACCTATTGAAAACGGGCTTTTGTTAAAAAAAAAATGATAATGAATGCATTGATTGTTCTTTTTTTAATCAGAGGTCTGCAATGAAAATCGACCGATACCCGGGGGGTCGGGCTAGTGGTTTTCTGCAAGAAGGTCGCCCCGTTGGCCAGTAAAAAAAGATAATATTATTTATACAAATGAAATACATGCAAAGCACACCTGGTACGTATTTTCACTCGTTTTTTGCTATAAAAATCCAAACCATTTAAATTTTCCATATAAAATGCTCAAACTGTCAATAAATCTCCATAATTTAATCCGTGTTGGAGTACTACTTGGCTTATTTACTTCCCAAAACGATCGTGTTTTTTTCTTAATTCGAATTTTCTCTATACCTATGGTAAATACATGCAGATATCTCATGACATAAATACATGTGATTTGATTCTTCCGACGGGAGACAAAATCTCTGGATTTTTCACGCCTCTTCCGCCCCTCCCGATTAATTTTTAAATCTTCCGTGTTTAAATTTTTTCAAATTGAATATTTTTGGCTTCCATTTTATCCTGTTTCGTAGTATAATTGCTCTCTCTCTCTCTCTCTCTCTCTCTCTCTCTCTCTCTGAATTCATTCTAGATACGTACCAATTGTTTATCTACTCTTCACACATTTGTTTACATGTACATGTACTTGTAATCATACCTTAATCTATAGAGAGAAAATCAGAATGGAAAAATGGAATTAACAATGTCACTGCAATAAATTTTCACAGCAAGTAGGCTTCGTAGGAATCAACATTGGGTTGTATAATTAGGTTGTAAAATTTAGTGGTATATCAATTTGTTAAATGACAATCAATGTTTATAAATGAGTGCAGGACATTTTAATCAGTTGTTAAAATACCCAATATGTCACATTTTTACACATTCGCTTGTGTAATTATGTGCCCGATAATAAAATTCACCTATTAAAGAAATTAAACAAATTACCTTTAGATACGTATATATAACTCTGTTTGTGTTAATGGAAAAAATATAATTGTCCTGTAAGATCAATTTGTACTTATTTTTCAAGATCGACGATTGAAAATTTAAAAGAATTAAATCACAATTAATAGTTTTTCCATAGCTTAACTTAAAGAAATTCAAGCTTAAAGCTACATTTTGTAATTTACAATATTAATTCATCATTACTTTGAATATTTACAGTGAGAGTATGTGACTTAGCTAATACAGGGCTATCAGTATTTTCACACCTGTTAGATTTTGATTCCGTGTAGAAGCTTTAATTGCAACTTTTGTCAAAACAAATGTTTTGTATAGCATGATTATCTCGTGAATTTCACTATCAGGAGACGATCGATAGGGATTAGTTACGCTCTACTGCACTTGTCACCTGTGTTGTGTAGAATGATTTTAAACTGCGTAAATACAAATCTTTGGTCAATTGAATAATTTTTTGTGTGTGTCTGTATGTTAGATAGAAATTCTGGCAGCTTTATAAAAATGATATTAAAAATTTACCAGACTTTAAAAACTTCAGCAAACTAGTTGATCGAGGATTAATTGAAGGGGGGGGGGGGGGGGGGGTTACACTGCTGATCATTACCTGAACATATGATAGTGAAGTTTTTAAATGGATTTTATTGACACTTACTGAAATAAATTTTTATACTTTTAATTCACCATTAAACTGTCTTTTAATTTAAGCTTGTGTATTTTTTCTTATTAAAAAAATAGATAGTAGTAAGGCACGTGTATTTCTTCTTGAATGATACTGTAATTCAATTATCATATATTTGAATGTAACATAAGAACACTCTGAGTTCCCGAAACTAGTCAAAAATATGTCGGACAATTGTCCTGTAAATATTCAAAATTCACCGGACAGTTGTAAATTTTACCTGACATTAATTTTTTGTATGTAAATTTAACATATTATAGGATTGGAAATTGTGTCGATATAATAAATAATATGTGTAAATAAAAAGATGGCAAATGCAGATTTTTTTTAAAAAAAAAATATTAAAATATTTTCTATAAGGCCTGTGTATGACCAACGCTTAATTCATCGTATAAAATTATTATGTCCTTTCTGACAGATTTTTAAAATTTTTTTTTTTAAAATAAAATCTGCAACATGACAACTCTTGGTTGATTGTTTGGAATTAGTGGGAAATATATGTTGTTTTCCAGGCTTTTTTCTTTTGGATTTTGGTATTTTATGTGCCAGGAAAAATATTACGTAAAATATCAAACTCGTTTTAAAAAGCCTGGAAAACGTCCGATACTTCTGACTAGTTTAAATTTATTATACAACCTCCACATAGTTAAAAATATGTACTAATGATATAAAGATATGCAAATTTATCATAAAAATGATGATTTTAAGTGAATTTGTTGTCGTTTTACTACATTCAAGTCAGTCCGCTATTTTTAGAAAAGGGGAAAAACGCGCATGTATTTTAAATGTAATCAAATACATTAAAAAAATCCAGAAGTTGGTATAATATTATCATGCTAATAGATTAAATTATAGAGAAAATAATAAATGGTAACAAATTGTTTGTAATCAAGCAGAAATAGCAGGCAACTCTTGCAACCCTGCAAATTCGTTCTTCAAAACGAAAGTAGATTGTTACATTTTGTTACTGTCAGAACTACAGAGTGCATATATTTATCAGAGGGAAAATATTTGTTTGACAGTGTTTTTAAAACTGTTTTTCCTCCCAGACTTATGGAAATTATTTTTTTTTTAATATGTAGCTTTTTATAGTAGACAATTTCACACATTTTATTTAAACAAGATCTGGCGCGCCCCTGACGTTTTTTTTTTTCATTCCTTTAGTTTTGCATTTGTTTATTTTCAGGACAATTGAATTAAATTATTTTGTTAAGATTATATGTAAACGTTATACAGTCTGTAAAAAAAAAAAAAACCATCGGACATTTTGACCGATAAGATTAAGATTTTACCGGTCCAATTCAAAGTTTACCGGGGATCCCTGGACCGGTGCGTTTCGGGAACTCTGAATTTACACTTATGAATGTATGAAGTTTAACTGTTTTGTAGGAACAGAAACATGCACAAAACCTTAAAAATTTGGAATTCTTTAATTTGATATTTTTTAAATAAGCCTGGATTAATATATATATATACACACATACAAAGGTTATGTGAAATTGACATGTTTAATTAAATCAGCTGTAGTGGTTATTGCTGTTTATTTATTGACCGACTGGCTACTTCTTGGGCAAACTGGAATAAGAGGCCACCTGGCTAGTTTCTGGACTTCCCAAATTAAAACAAGTTTGACTGTACTTTTTCACCTTTTACCAATATAAGAAAGTAGTTCACAGTACATGCAGTACATTACAACTATGCTATAAATAAATTTCGATGAATTTTAATTAGTAACTCGGAATTTTTGTATGTGTTATAAATAAACATTTGCTTCTGTATTCCTTTGTAGAGTTCAGATACCACAGAAAGTGAACATCAGTGGAACTTTGATGATCTAGGCCACTCTATTGTTGCAGCAACACCAGCAGGCGTCGGACATTCATAAAGTTGAAAGAACAAACCTGTGACTTGAACACACAATTTGTGATCTGAATATAGTTCACAAATTTAAGGAAAGCAACTACATATGTATTAAAGACATCCAGATCGGTGGTTAGTACATGTTATAAGTGCCCATAAAATCAAGACAACAATATTATTTTACAATAAATTAAAACATAACCTGTAAAAAAAATTCAACATTATCATTTAGAAATATATTTTACTGTATTTTTTTTTTTGACAGGTATACATGAAGTATGAGTTAAAGACTTTTCAGAAGAACAAGCATAATCCCGATTCATTTTTGCCATTGCCTTCTCCAGACGGCGACATTCAGGACCTGACTTACTTTTCAGAAAAAGAAGATGAATCGATTTTTGAAAGTTGATCTAAAAAAGATAACATTTACATGGGTCGTGGATTTGAATTACATTTTCTTGATGGGCAACTAGTTTCAAGTATTTGGATGTCTATTCTCAAGTTACTGCAAACCTTAAATTAACTTCTTGATTATTAGTTAAATGTGAGACCGTATCTTACTTGAAGTAATCATTTTTTGAACTGAGCTATGTAATCTCTGATTACTTATGTTTATGAGTAGTGTTCATCTTTAAGACAAAAGGATCTTTTATGAACATTGCATTCGGCATGGCGAATTTCTATACATTAACAGTCATAGTTTTCGTCTTTTTTAATTAGCGATCTCATTTTAAATGTGAGAAATAATTATTAAACTGAAATGTACATTTATGTTGTTTGATTTTTATTTTTTTGAAAATTATAAATCAATTGCATGTTGGTTTTTTTTTTCATTTTATTTTAGGGGATGGGAGTGGGGGTGCAGCTCTAAGTTTGAGTATATTTTCCAAAAGGATGTACATCGTTATTTTTGTTTTAAGATCAATTTCAAAATGCAAACTGATGAGATATTAGACTACACTTTTTTTCTTAAAACTTCATTTTAATTAATATATTTTGTTTAAAATAAGTAGCAATAACATGCAAGTTTTAGAGTTATTTGACAACTCACTATATACTTGGTTTTTTTTTTTACATCTATGAAGATTGTCTCAAATTTTGAGGTTTTTTTTTCTGTGTTCTACATTTATCGACATGTTTCTTATCTGTGTTCAACTTGTCGAGTAACTGAAAAGTTTGATTAAATTTTTTTTTAAAAATCAGGATCATCTCTTTTATTTATTATTATTAATTTACAATGAAATTATGTATGCTTTTGATGCATAATGTACACTTCAAATTCATGCACCAGCAGATTCAAAGGAAAAATTCTCATTAGAAATAAGCAGCGGAAGATGAAGAGATTATCCAATTAAAAATAGTTTGAAAAATATTTAAAACAAATTTTCGAGTATGTTATCAAAATAGGAAAAAGTATTATGAGTATTGTTTGGTATTTTTAATAGTAAAAAAAAGGATATGACGTACTGGCAATCGCATCATCTCACTCAGGGTCTTTCCATCAGAGTTCGGAAAAACAACCTCGAATGTATTAACATCACCTGATGTTAAAGGTTTTGCTTTTCTTGTTTTTTTCAAATATAGGATAGAGGAAGTAAGAAGTCCCTTTTATAGTATATTTTATGTAATATCATAGCATTGAATAAAGTTAAACTCCATATTCCACAGATAAAAGGTCTTCATGCATTTATTTCGAAGATCATGAAAAGGGGGGTTGTTGCCATGGCGTCTAACTAATACATTCGAGGTCGTTTGTCAGCTAGTCAGAAAGGCTCAAGAAGTTGCGATTGAACATAGTGGGGGTACTTGTTCTTTTATTACCAGTCCCTGGTAGAGTTTTTTGATATTAGAACATACTGGGGTTTTCAAACACTTCAATTCATATGGTTACTGGTATCTGTTACATGAAAACACAGCGGGGTTGTTTGTTTAACACTCTGAGGTTACTAAGATGTCTGATATTTTCTATCAGAACATATTGTGGTTCTTGTCTAACACTTTGTGGGGTTAATGTTATCTTTTGTCTATATAAGAACATAATGGGGTTGTGACACGTTACGGGGTTAGTGTTGTCTATTATCTTTATGAGAGTACATAGTGGGGTTGTTGTCCTAACGCTTTATGGGGTTAGTGTTGCCTATTATCTTTATAAGAGTACATAGTGGGGTTGCTATCCAAACACTTTATGGGGTTAATGTTGTCTGTTATCTTTGTGAGAGTACATAGTGGGGTTGCTGTCCAAACACTTTATGGGGTTAGTGTTGTCTATTATCTTTATAAGAGTACATAGTGGGGTTGCTGTCCAAACACTTTATGGGGTTAGTGTTGTCTATTATCTTTATGAGAGTACATAGTGGGGTTGCTGTCAAAACACTTTAAGGGGTTAGTGTTGTCTATTATCTTTATAAGAGTACATAGTGGGGTTGCTGTCCAAACACTTTAAGGGGTTAATGTTGTCTATTATCTTTATGAGAGTACATAGTGGGATTGCTGTCCAAACACTTTATGGGGTTAGTGTTGTCTATTATCTTTATGAGAGTACATAGTGGGGTTGTTGTCCAAATGCTTAATGGGGTTAGTGTTGTCTATTATCTTTATGAGAGTACATAGTTGGGTTGCTGTCCAAACACTTTATGGGGTTAGTGTTGTCTATTATCTTTATGAGAGTACATAGTGGGGTTGCTGTCCAAACACTTTATGGGGTTAGTGTTGTCTATTATCTTTATGAGAGTACATAGTGGGGTTGCTGTCCAAACGCTTTATGGGGTTAGTGTTGTCTATTATCTTTATGAGAGTACATAGTGGGGTTGCTGTCCAAACGCTTAATGGGGTTAGTGTTGTCTATTATCTTTATGAGAGTACATAGTGGGGTTGCTGTCCAAACACTTTGTGGGGTTAGTGTTGTCTATTATCTTTATAACAGTACATAGTGGGATTGCGGACCAAACACTTTGTGGGGTTAGTGTTGTCTATTATCTTTATGAGAGTACATAGTGGGATTGCCGTCCAAACACTTTATGGGGTTAGTGTTGTCTATTATCTTTATGAGAGTACATAGTGGGGTTGCTGTCCAAACACTTTATGGGGTTAGTGTTGTCTGTTATCTTTCTGAGAGTACATAGTGGGGTTGCTGTCCAAACACTTAATGGGGTTAGTGTTGTCTATTATCTTTATAAGAGTACACACTGGGGTTGTTTGTCTTATAATTTATGGGGTTAGTGTTGTCTGTTATATCTATATAGCATAGTGGGGTTGTTTGTTTAACACTTTCTTGGATATTCTTGTCTATCATCTTCATATGAAAACATGATGGGTTAATTTACTTTGATGCAACAGTTATCCTCAAATAAAAACATTTTTTTGCATTGTTACTGCTATGCAGTAGTTGAAAAATGTTATTGCTATATCCGTTCTAAGTTATTCAGATAAACAGTAACAATTTTAAGTACTTATAACTAGTTGCCTGTAAAGTTGACTTGATATTAAATAATTAATTTTTAACCCCACAAATATAGATCTTTAACCCCACAAATATAGATCTTTAACCCCACAAATATAGACCTTTAACCCCACAATATACCATTTGTTTGAATTCCTAATGAAACCTCTCAAGTCACCACTGTACTATTAATAACCCCACAAAGCAAAATGATAACCCCGCACCTTCCGTAAAATGCACAATGTACCTCTCAACTGTATAGCTGTCCGTCTGTCTGTCCGTCTGTCTGTCTGTCCGTAAACTTTTCACATTTTCGACTTCTTCTCAAGAACCACTGGGCCAATTTCAACCAAACTTGCCACAAAGCATCCTTGGGTGAAGGGGATTCAAGTTTGTTCAAATGAAGAGCCACGCCCTCATTCAAGGGGAGATAATTGAGAACTAATGAAAATTTGGTGGTATGTTTAAAAAATCTTCTTCTCAAGAACCACTGTGCCAGGAAATATTAAACTTATAGGGAAACATCCTCAGGTAGTGTAGATTCAAGTTTGTTGAAATCATGTCCCCCGGGGGTAGGGCGGGGCCACAATGGCCGACCAAAGTTTTACATAGAAATATATAGGGAAATTCTTTAAAAATCTTCTTCTCAAGAATAACAAAGCCATAATTAATCATATTTATATGAAAGCATCCTAAGGTAGTGTAGATTCAAGTTTGTTCAAATCATGTCCCCCGGGGGTAGGGCGGGGCCACAATGGCCGACCAAAGTTTTACATAGAAATATATAGGGAAATTCTTTAAAAATCTTCTTCTCAAGAATAACAAAGCCATAATTGATCATATTTATATGGAAGCATCCTAAGGTAGTGTAGATTCAAGTTTGTTCAAATCATGTCCCCCGGGGGTAGGGCGGGGCCACAATGGCCGACCAAAGTTTTACATAGAAATATATAGGAAAATTCTTTAAAAATCTTCTTCTCAAGAATAACAAAGCCATAATTGATCATATCTATATGGAAGCATCCTCAGGTAGTGTAAATTCAAGTTTGTTCAAATCATGACCCCCCGGGGTAGGGCGGGGTCACAATGACCGATTTCCTTTGTTTGCTAGAGAGTGTATAGAACTATGTATTTGAATCGGGTTCGGTATACGATTAATTTGAAAACGAGGCTTTTGTTGCGGCCATATTGGAAGAAGAAAGCGGAGTCTTAGCCATCCGATAGTCATTGTAGTGAATATCGTGTTAAAAATCGGTTTCTTACTAGTTGTATCAAGGTAATGTGATGTATAGATTTATGAAAGAGAAGTTCACGACCCGCTTTTGTAGAAATTATTGAAACAGACATTTGTAAATGATAAAGTATTTGAGTATTAAATATACGCGGTAAAAACAACAACCCCGATCTGAGAACTGATATAAAATCTAATAAGAATCGTAAGTCATGGCCTAACAATCAAACTAATGACTCAGTTTGTAAGTTAGAAACACGAAAACGTTGTGATTTTTATGACTTGCTTGAAATGTCGGAAACTTTCCGAATCTGACACCAATATCATAATCATGATAATGTAGGCTTATTTATTCCTTATTCTTGGCAGAATTTCAATTGACAATCGAAGATTTATTTAATTAAAATTTCAGTGAAAATAAAAAAAATACTTTTAAAGTATTGTGCGGCTTTTGTCTGTGTAATGGCATTATGGTAATAGCAAGGTAAAATTTACTTTCAATGGCTTTAATTAAGATTAAGATTTGACTCTGTCAGTTTTTCAATGCAACAGTCTTGAATTGTTATAGAAGTACACCAGATGCATCACTTTACACAAGGACGGAGAATCAGGAATGATTTCTTTGCATATGTATATATTCAACTTTCTTTAAAATGTTATAGTATTAAATAAAAATAATTATGGTAAAAATGCATGTGTTTTGTGATGTTTTAATGCATTCAGAAATAAATATCAGCAGGTCTGGTAATGGTGGTATAATCACTAGATTTAGCTACATAGCTTGATTAACCTACTTAGCTTTATTTACCTACCTGAGGAACTTTATTCAGCTACAAATTTTAATTTATTTCTGTGAGAAAAAAAAATTTCTTCAGAATGTGCAGAAAAAATCTCAGTTCATTTCAATATTTCCACTTACCTGCCTCCTTAACTATTTGCAATTTCCCTCTAGTTCCCCATAAAAAATCTCATTTTGATGCAGTGATCATTTTAAACTTTGAACTCATCTAAAAAGAATTCATGAAAAAATCACTCATGAAGAAATGTCTTTTACAATTAAAGTTAGTTTTGGGGCTATGTATGCATAGGCGTTTGAACCAGTTAGTAATCCCTCATCTTTTAAAATTTTTTATTCATTTATTTATTTATTTATTTATTTTTTTTTTGCAAAGATAGACAATATATAGGCTTTAAAAATTAAGATTTACTCTTTTTTTCTGGCTTATTACCCCCCTCCCCCCACTTTCAATTTGCTTCCGACGCCCATGGTATGAGATTTGAAACAGCTACTCCTTGAATAAAATTACAGAGAAGTTCAGTTCTGGTTAAAATGAGCATATGATTATGTCTGTAATTATTCAGGCCAAAGTGAAGTAATCATACTCGTCCATGCCTCACCACATGCAAGAGAGAGCTAGGACAGTTACGCAAACATTGGAATTTATACATGTTTTGCTTTCATTTGTCCAAACGGGGCAATGTGTAAGCTATATATGCTTTGGATTGGTTTTAAAACCTCACTAGTATAAATATAAATAGTCATTTTCTTGTGATTTTCTGGTCTCTTTTTAATAAAAATATTTATATATTTTTAAATGCATTGAAATAGCTAAATAAAGGTATCTGAGGTTGGTAATTCTAGGGAATTCTACCTACGTAGCTAAATCAAGTGATTATACTGAACCTGTTTAAATACAATAACATGCACATAAGCTTAAAAAATATGTTTGTTTCCTGTAATCTTGCTCACCCATTCAAATTACCCCTTGGTTGTGGATAATTTAGATTATTTTCTGACAAATCTGCTCAATCATTCAGAATGTTGAACACCTTGTCCAATACTGAATACACCTATACCTAATCATCTTTTCACTACTTTTAATTAATGTTTAGATTTTTTAACTTCAAGGCAGTGATTGACCCCCCCCCCCCCCCCCCCCTACCTACACCAACACCATTTGGATTTGATAAGAGATAAGTGCAGAAATCCAGCTCTCCAAAAAAAAAATTATATTGACGGACTGGAGAACTACATTGGCACCCATTGAAAAAACTAGATTGCACACAAAGATCTTGATTTATTTTTCCATGTTTTAAAACTCATTTCGAAATATTATTATGTAACCGTGTATTCCGAACATATTGTTTCACTATTTACACAACAAAATATTCATTATAATTTTTGTTTTAACCCTCCTAGCCCTGCAATTGATATAATAAAAAAATTTTTGTCTTTTTATTCTGCCATTTTGGTTTGCAAGATCATTTGGTCCAACGTGCTGCATACATATGTCGACCACAAGAAAAGAGGGGCAGAATTTTTTTGAAATCTAGCCTTTTTACAATTGATGTAAGACTTGAGAAGAATTGATCAAGAACCCAGCGCAACTTTTTGTGTACAATAAATACTATATGCTGTTTTTTAGCTCTACTGGTCAGAGACCAGAAGAGCTTGTGCGATAGTAATGCGTCCGTCCGTCTGTCTGTCTGTAAACAATTTTTCAAAATGCTACTCCTCCTTCAGTTTTAGTCTGATTTCAATAGAACTTGGCACACAAGTAGACTGCACTAAGATACATAATTCTGTGCATTGGTTTCTGATTTCAATGAGCAGTGTTGCCATGGTTGCTAAAAATAAAAAATTTTATCAAAATCTTTGAAAATGCTACTCCTCCTACAGTTTTGGAACAATTTCAGTATAACTTGGCACGCAAGTAGACTACACTAAGAATTAAATACATAATTCTGTGCAACGGTTTTTGATTTCGATGAACAGTGTTGCCTTGGTTACTATAAATAGAAATTTCTTTAAAATTCTTTCAAAATGCTATACCTCCTACAGTTTTGGTACGATTTCTGTATAACTTGGCACACAAGTAGACTTCACTAAGATACATAATTCCGTTCACCGTTTTTCGATTTCGATGAACGATGTTGCCATGGTTACTAAAAATAGAATTTTCTGTGAAATTCTTTCGTAATGCTACTCCTCCTATAGTTTTGGTAAGATTTCAGTATAACTTGGCACACAAGTAGACTAAACTAAGATATATAATTTTTTGCATCGGTTTTCATTTTGATGAGCGACAAGGATCATTTTACTATTTATTGCTGTTTTAAAGTTTCAAGCCCCAATTGCTACTTTTCTCTTCCTTTGTTTTAAGTATAACCAGTAGAGCTTCAGTCTTGAGAGAGACTTCTGGTTTCCAATAGGTGGCACTGTAGCTCTCCGGCATGTCAATATATTTTTTGGAGAGCTACAGTTCTACAGCTATATTAAAAGAGAGAAAGAAAAGAGTCCCAACTTTTTTGTTGTGTAAGTTTTCACTTTAGAAAATTTAAGTGAAAGGCTAAATGTAGTAATATGAAGAAATTCGGTTAAGAAAACAATAAGCCTCATTCACCCCCTTTACTAAATAGGATTATTAACTTTTTTGATCTTTTGCCATAACTTTCCAACCATAGGAGATAGAGAATTCATATTTGGTATGCATACTTTATTAATTAAGCTCAAAGAAATGACACAAAGGTCAACGACCTTGTGACCTCGACAGTAAACTATATGCTTATATATTGTTGCCACCAGGCACATAAGTGTTTCACAATTATATCTAATGGTCATAAGCAACCTTACATGGCATGTAAATGTGATGTCATGAAGAACAAAGTGAAAGAAAATGTAATCTTAGCTTTTACTATGAGATTCAATTGGACTAGGGGAAATGATGGTTACAACCAATTGTTCTACTCGGAAATGTATCAAAATATAAATTTAAGCTTATTATTTATTAACATAGAATATAATTTATTATACCCCAACAAAGTTTGGAGGGGGGGGGTATATAGGAATCCCCTTGTCCTTCTGTCTGTCCGTCCTTCTAGCTGTCTGTGCAAACATGTCCGGTCCATATCTTTCTTATGGAGGGACATTAGAATCTACTACTCCACACAAAGATTGCCCATGACCTAAAGGTGTATTATGATCTTGACCCAAGGTCATTTGAGGAACTTCAAGGTCACTGAAGGAAAAATTTCATAACTGTGTGCAGTCCATATCTTTCTTATGGATAACATTGGTAGGTTCTCATTTCACACAAAGATTGCCCATGACCAAAGGATGTGTCATGACCTTGACCCAAAGTCATTTGGGGAAGTTCAAGGTCACTGGAAGAAAAAAATCATAACTGTGTGCAGTCCATATCTTATGGATAAAATTGGTAGGTTCTCATTTCACACAAAGATTGCCCATGACCAAAGGGTGTGTCATTACCTTGACCCAAAGTCATTTTGGGAAGTTCAAGGTCACTGGGAGAAAAATTTCATAAATCATGTCTGGTCCACATCTTTCTTATGGATAAACTTGGTAGGTTCTCGTTTAGTGCAATGATTACCAATGACCCAAGGGTGTGTCTTGACCTGACCCAAGGTCATTTGGGGAAGTTCAAGGTCATTGGAAGAAGAATTTTCTACTTCATGTGTGATACATATCTTTTTTATGGAAAAACTTACTTCTGAAAAACCCAGAGCGGGTATTTTGTCCATTAGGTGACATTAAAGGGCAAGCATTTAAAATTTACAAGATAAGTTTCAGGAAACTTTTTAATATATAACAATTTTAAACTTGTATCAAATTGGGAAGGTAAAATATTTCAACATTTTTTGTCCTGATTGGGGAAGGATGTAGCATTTTTATTAGATGAGTTTATATGAGAAGGGAATCTATACACAATAGTTTTTATTTTTTTTTAAATATTGTACTGTTAAATGCTACATCTATAAAGTTCAGAGAAACTTTTCTTCTGGCTAAAAAATTATGAGGAATTGATAACATTATAAAGATTTTTTCAAGTCGTACATAGCCATATGTTATTTGTGAACATATTTTAATGGTTTGAAAATAATTGTGACTTTTTTGTTGTAATCTTTGTAGATGCCTCGTAAGAAGTACTGGAGGAAGAGCAGTGCGATGAAAGAGTTACAGACTGACAGGACTGAGGAGACTGGCCTCATGAAAAACAGTAAAACACTTTCTGACCTGGACTTGACTGAGGAGACTGGCCTCTTAAAAAACAGTAAAACAATGTATGACATTAGAATGACTGAGGAGACTGGCCTCGTGAAAAACAGTAAAACCAATGTTGACCCTGAGGAGCCTGCCCTCAGGTTACCAAAAAAACAGGAAAACCAAAAAACTTGTGAAATGAATCTGCTCAATGAACTTTGTGAAATGAATCTGGCAAATGAACTATGTGAAACAAATCTGGCAAATGAACTATGTGAAACAAAAATGCTGAATGAAATTTCTGAAACAAATGCTCAGAGTGAAGTTTGTGCAAAAGATCTGCTTCATGAATCTGGTGAAATGAATTTGCAAAATGAAATTGCTGAAAAAAGTTTAGTGAACAAAACCTTGGCCACTGAATCTTTGCAGAATACTAGTGTGATAGCTGGAGAAAAAACATTGCACAGTGTTTTTGAAAATGACCAGGTATGTACTAGAAAAATAGTATTTGGGTCATTCCATCAAGGGGACACTAGATTTTCATCATTCTCAAGAGGTAGTCAGTGCACTTGCAATGCTCTTACCATGCTGACAAAATGTTATGAAGGATTTTCATTTACATCAGGATTTATAGATAGAACTTTAGTATCAGGAGACCAAATTTATGTAAAGACTGTCAAAAGTTTGCAACAGAGGGGAGAGTTTCTCAATAAACTTTTAAATTTTGATGAATTGCCAATAAACATTGCAAAGGGAGAAAATCATCATGTTATCCAAAAATTTGAAACCATTTGGGGATTGGTTATCTTGGAAGAACAAAACAGGCAGGTTAAAACATTGCATCAGGCTTTAAAAGAGGCATTTCAAGTTTCAAGATATTTACTGATAATGATAGGAGCCATTTGTTCTGCTGTATATAAAGTGTCGGACATTGAGTATTACTTCTTTGACTCACATTCTCATGACAGTGATGGCATGTCTTCTTGTGATGGTAAATCTGTACTAGTGCTTAACAGGAGTATTGATGATTTAGTGTCTTTTATGTACAGCATGTATAACAGTATGCATATTGATCTTGCAGTGCAGTTTGAAATTTTACCCATATCAATTGCAACATTGTACCATAGCTTTCCAGAAAATGATCCATTACAGAAAAGGTACTACAGAATGGATGAAAAGTCAAAAGTGACAAATTCAGAATCACAAGATTGTCACAGGAAAACCTATATGAGAGAATACATGAAGAAAAAGAGACAAAATGAACAATTTAAACACATTGAAAATCAAAGAGCTGCTAACACAAAGAAAATGAGTCGACAAAATGTTGAAATGAGAGAAAAAGAGAGAGATCTGGATAAAGCTGCAAGAAAGTTAAAACGACAAAATGTTGAATCAAGAGGAAGAGAAAAAGAACTGGATAAATCTGCAAGAAAATTAAAACGTCAAAATGTTGAATCAAGGGAAAGAGAAAAGGAACTGGATAAAACTGCAAGAAAATTAAAACGTCAAAATCATTGTGTTAAAGACAAGGAGAACAAAAGGGAAACAACTGCAAGGAAAATTAAAAGACAGAATGATGAAGTGAGGGAAAAAGAAAGAGATGTGGATAAAACTGCAAGAAAATTAAAACGTCAAAATGTTGAATCAAGGGAAAGAGAAAAAGAACTGGATAAAACTGCAAGAAAATTAAAACGTCAAAATCATGGTGTTAAAGACAAGGAGAACAAAAGAGAAACAACTGCAAGGAAAATTAAAAGACAGAATGATGAAGTGAGGGAAAAAGAAAGAGATGTGGATAAATCTGCAAGAAAATTAAAACGTCAAAATGTTGAATCAAGGGAAAGAGAAAAAGAACTGGATAAAACTGCAAGAAAATTAAAACGTCAAAATCATGGTGTTAAAGACAAGGAGAACAAAAGGGAAACAACTGCAAGGAAAATTAAAAGACAGAATGATGAAGTGAGGGAAAAAGAAAGAGATGTGGATAAAACTGCAAGAAAATTAAAACGTCAAAATGTTGAATCAAGAGGAAGAGAAAAAGAACTGGATAAAACTGCAAGAAAATTAAAACGACAAAATCATGGTGTTAAAGACAAGGAGAACAAAAGGGAAACAACTGCAAGGAAAATTAAAAGACAGAATGATGAAGTAAGAGAGAAAGAAAGAAAAAATGACAAGTCTGCAAGAAAGTTGAAAAGATTAGATTGTGAAGTAAGACAAAAAGAAAATGAAGGAAATAGAATTTCAAAAAGCAAGAGTAGGGAAGATCCTCTTGTTCTTGAAAAAGAACGAATAAAGAAGCAAACTAAACGCAGTGATTGTTCTTACAGGCAAAATGAGAGGTTGGATGATAAACAAAGGAAAGGAGAAAAAAGAAAGAATAAAGAATATTGCAACAAGGAAAATGAAAGAATTAGACAAAGACAGTTTGGAATAAACGTACAGGATTGCATTCACAATTTCCATGAACAGATTAAGCATGGTCCAGTTTTTATATGCTCATGTTGTCATCAAACATGGTTTAAAGAAAGTGTTATAAAAGTAGAAAATACTAAACTTGATGACACAAGTAAAAGCAAATATCTTACGTGTATTACTTCTGCTGAAAATGCAGAATGGATTTGTAAGACTTGCTATTCTTCAGTTAGAGAAAGAAAAATCCCAAAGCTGTCTGTTCTCAATGGTATGATATGGCCTCCCAAGCCAAGAGAATTAGATTTGTTTTCATTAGAAGAGAGACTAATATCACTTCGAATCCCCTTTATGCAGATTAGGGAGTTGCCAAGAGGTGGACAATATTCTGTCAAAGGAAATGTTGTGAATGTTCCTGTTGATATTCAACCTACTGTTAATAGCTTGCCTAGAAAGATGGATGAAAATATCACAATTCCTGTGAAGTTGAAAAAAAAGTTGTCTTACCAAAAATGTGATTATCATGAAAATGTACGACCAACAAAAGTACTGATTGCATTACATTGGCTTTTGAACAACAGTGACTTTTACAAGAATGCAAACATTAATGTTGATGATAGCTGGTTTCAAGAAATCACCTCTTCTGCAAATGAAATTGTTCAAGAACTAGTGCAAACACAAGCAAAAAGAGATCAAAGTACTGGTAATCTTGAGACCGACGAAGATGATGATGACGATAAGTATTGTGAAGTAGACGGAGTTGGTAGAGATGGTAATTGTGATACCCTTTTAGATGATGCTTCACGAGACATGAATCAGATATACACCTTTGCTCCAGGAGAAGGACAACGTCCCCTTAGTTTATATCAAGATCAGACTGCAGAATATTTATCATTTCCAACAATTTTTTGTGGAAAGGGAAGATTACAAGACGATGAAAGACAAGTACGTGTCTCGTATGCAGATATAGCTAAATGGGAATTGAGAAGTGTTGATAGACGTGCAGCCCAGTCTGTTCCAAATTTGTTTTTTAAGTTGAAAAAAATACAAATGAAACAAGTTACAGATAAATGCAACCTGGCTCTTCGGAAATGCAAAACCAAAGGAAAATGTATCACAGCAAATGAAATTAAAAATCCTGAACATGTGAATAGCCTTGTTAGACATGATGAAGGTTTTTTTGTGTTTAGACAGTTACGAAATTCACCTGCATATCTTGAAACAAGAAAAAAGGATGTATTTGCAATGATAAGACAATTGGGTTTACCAACATGGTTTATGTCTCTGTCTGCTGCAGATACAAGATGGAATGATCTTATTAGAGCACTTGGAGTGTTAAATGATGGAAAAGAATACACTGATGAAGAAATCGACAACATGACTTGGTTTGAAAAATCTAAACTAGTACAGAAGGATCCTATTACATGCACTAGATACTTTGATCATAGGTTCCGAATGTTCATGAATTCAGTATTGAGAAGTGACCACCATCCAATTGGTGTTGTGAAAGACTTCTTTTATAGAATTGAATTTCAGCAAAGAGGATCACCACATGTTCATATGATTGTTTGGATAGAAAATGCACCAAAATATCATGAAAATAATGAACAAGAGATAGTGAATTATGTAGACAATTACTTGAAATGTGAAAAGAATGAAGATGATTTGACTGGCTTACAAGTACACAAACATTCACAAACATGTAAAAAGGGAGGCAGAGCTGTATGCAGATTTGGTTTTCCCCTTCCTCCTCTTGAAAAGACCTTGATTTTGGAGCCACTTGAATGTGAGGTTGACAAATATAGGAAAAAACATGATGAAATTCAGAAACAGTTAAATGATATGAAAAATGGATGCGATTTGTCCTACAAGGAACTCCTAAGCACTGTGTTAAAGATATCAGAGGAAGATTACATTAAATGCATTAGAAGTTCACTGAGAGGTCCAAAGGTTTTTCTAGAGAGAAAGCCGTGTGATATGAGGGTCAACTCTTACAACAGTGTTGTTCTTGATGCTTGGAAAGCTAACATTGATATACAGTATATTTTGGACCCATATGCTTGTGCTATGTACATTGTTTCTTACATAAGTAAATCTCAAAGAGGGATGAGTGATTTACTAAACAGAGCAGCAAAGGAAGCTAGAGAAGGCAATCTTGACATTAAAAGACAGGTGCGCCACATTGGAAACCATTTTCTCAACAGTGTTGAAGTTGGAGCACAGGAAGCAGCATATTTAGTGTTACAGATGCCAATGACAAAAGCATCAAGAGATGTAGTTTTTATCAACACAAGTCCATCAGATGACCGAGTAATTCTCATCAAAACAGACGCAGAATTAGAAAAATTGACACCAAATTCTACAGATGTGGAATGTAGCAATGCAATTAAACGGTATGCAAAACGCCCAAAACAGCTCGAAAACTGGTGTTTAGCTGATTATGTATCACAACTAGATGTTGTATTCCCAAAGGATGATGAAAAGGAGTTCATTGAAAAGGAAGTGAATGATGATGATGATAAGAACAATATGTCAAGTGATGAGGAAGATAAAGATTCAGATCCTGACTTTGGTGAAAGTGATACACTTGTTACTTTGAGAAACGGCATAAAAATTAGACGACGAAAAGTGCCAAGGGTAATTAGATATGTGCGTTTTAATATCAAAACGGATCCAGAAAACTACTACAGAGAAAAGCTTATGTTATTTTTGCCTTGGAGAGATGAATCGGTTGATCTAATATCTGGAACTGACTCATTTGAGAAATCTTTTAATCGAAGGAAATCCTTTTTAACAAACAAAGTCAAGGAATATGAATACAATGCTGAACAGCTTGATGCAGCTCTGCAAATGGCAAGTGAGGACTTTTCAGAAGCTTATGATGAATTGGCACCAAATGCTCAACAAACAGAAGGAGAGGATGAAAATGAAGGATCTCGTGAATCTGAGAACTTTGTCCCATTTAATCCTGAGAGACCAGTTGAACAAAGACAGTATGATTTAGGTTCTGATATAGGCATTCCATCAACAAGACAAATAACAGAAGACAGTTCTGTTAGATTATCAGACAGTGAATACCTGCAACTTTTAGGAAGTCTAAATGTAAAGCAGCGGGAATTTTTCAATCATGTCGTGCATTGAGTCAAAACAAAGAAAGAACCTATTTATACATTTTTATCTGGAGGTGCTGGTGTTGGCAAATCTGTTTTGATAAGGGCACTTTATCAAGCTCTGCACAGATACCTTTGTTCCACAGAAGGTGAAAATCCAGATGACATAAGAATACTTCTTTGTGCTTATACTGGCAAGGCGGCATACAACATTGGAGGAGCAACTATAGCATCTGCTTTCCATCAAAAAATTAATCAAAGTCAACAAAGTTTGCACTCTGATGAATTGAACACTTTTCGTACAAAGTACCAAAACCTGAAAGTAATCATTATTGATGAGATATCAATGGTAGGAAACAGATCATTAGCACTCATTGACAGTCGTCTACAACTTCTCACAGGCATCAAGAAACCATTTGGTGGTATAAGTATCATTGCTGTTGGTGATTTTTTTCAACTTAAGCCTGTGATGGACCGTTGGATCTTTCAAGATTTAAATCATGATGCTCAAGCTCTTGCAAGCAATCTTTGGAAGGAGCATTTTTCAATTTTTGAGTTGGATGAAATCATGCGCCAAAAAGATGATATTGAGTTTGCTCAACTTCTGAATCGCCTTCGTTACAACGCAATGACAGCAGAAGATATGAATGTGATACACAGATGCATGATAACGGAAACAAGTTACAATTATCCACATCATGCTCCTCATATCTTTACACAGAATTCTAAAGTAGATGCATACAACAATCAGTTGATTGAAAATCTTGGAGGAGAAAAGGTCACAGTGAATTCAGTTGATTCTGTTATTAAAGATTATTCAAAAGAAGTTAAGGAAAAAATGCTTAGATCTCTTCTTAAAGCAGATGATGTAAGCAAAACTGCCAATTTGATGCAAAATTTGATTCTTGCTGTTGGGATGATATATGATATCTCAGTCAATGTTGATGTATCTGATGGTTTGACAAATGGTTCATCATGTAAAGTGCAATTAATTGAAAGGAGAATGGAAGGTATATCAAGGCCAAGCATAGTTTGGGTGGAATTTTTTGACTCTGGAATTGGAAAAACTACTCGAAGGAAATACAGACATTTATTTCATGAAGGAATTTCTGAGAACTGGACACCAATTTTTGAAGTTCAACGGTCTTTTCTTTTGAATTACAATACTTTTCAGAGAATCCAATTTCCATTACGGCCAGCTGCAGGAAAAACAATTCATAAAGCCCAAGGTTGCACTGTTGATGAAATTGTGATTGATATGTCTCAAACAAAAGTGAGGAAAATTCCCCATATCCACTATGTAGCACTTAGTCGGGTAAGGTCAGTAGATCATCTGCATATTCTAAACTTTAATGAACAGGCATTATCTATGGATGAACAAGTCGTAGATGAAATGGAGAGAATGAAAAAAGAAGTGCCACTCCAACTTTGTTATGTCCCAATATACCAGGTTGATTTGCATCGTTTAAAGATTTCTTTTAACAATTGTAGATCTCTTCACAAACACTTTCCACAAATTCAAAATGATCCAAACATTCTTGCTTCAGATGTTGTTGGATTCTCAGAGTCACGATTAACTAGTGCAGATGTGGAAAATTATCAACTTCAGGGATACACAGCAATATTTAATCATGAGACTTTAGATAGTTCTGATAGACGTCCACATCATGGAACAGCACTGTATGTGAAAGACATTTACCAGACAACTTGCATCTCAAAGGTAAACAATGGTCCCATAGAGTTTATTAAAGCAAACATACGATTAAACCAATATAAAGATGTACAAGTCATAGTTATTTACAAATATCCATCTTGTTCTTTGGAAAATTTCAAACATCACGTGGAAATGCATATAAAGCCCTTGATTGATGATCAGAAAGACTTGGTATTCTTGGGAGATTTTAATTTTGATTTGTTTGCTGGGCATGCAGACTTTTTAACATTTATGGAAAAAAGCTTTAACTGTCAACAAATTGTAAGTAAGACTACTCATGACTCCGGTTCGAAGCTTGATTTGATTTTTACAAATATATCCCCATGTGAAACAGATGTGATTGAAGCATATTGGTCTGATCATAAAGTAGTGTTTTGTGCATTTGAAGTGACTAGTTTCCATTAAATGTGATGGGGCTCCTAAATAAAAACACGGCAGAGGGAGAAGTGAAACAGTGCCCCCTCCCTCACCCCATTTTTTCCAGACATACCCCACAAAGTTTGGGGTATACACTGGAATCACCATGTCCATCTGCTTGTTTGGGTGTACACTCACTAGGTATCATCATGTCTGCCTGTGAATTTATCCATAGCCATTTTTGTCCCGCATTTATTTCTATGAGACATTGTTTGGACATTTTTATATTTAGAAATTTCATACGCTTATAAATGTATTTAATACAAACTAATGTATACCTTGTGATAAAAAATGTGCTTGTGTCTTGATATTGTACCAATTTCATTTTAAGCATTGTCATGACCATCGCATTTTGATGCTTTATTTGTCACAGTCATGATAATGTTTTTAATCAACACTAAGATTGTTAAGTGTATTATCATCTTCAACCAATGTCTAATATATTTTTACATGACTTACACAACATGACATTCTCCTGTTCTTAAAGCTATTTTAAATCTACTTTTTAAATTACACTGTATATATTTTCCCCATTTGTGTATTAGTCCTATTTGGCTGCAATACAGAACCATACATTTGAAAATTTAAAGTTTTTATTTTTTACAAAATGTTTTAAATATGCATTTTAGATAGAACATTTCACATATATTAATCTGGCTGTTCTTTAATATGGATCAGTACTTATTGTATATTTTTATGCAAAACACTACTCCATCTCAATAACACTTGGTAACATTAGTAGACTATGCTAAGATGCATAATTCTCAGATTGACAAAATGCATATGTCATGGCCACCAAAGGCAGAATTTTTTTATTTTCCAAAATGTTCACTCCCCCTTTACCTTAAGTTGGTATGAAATGACTTTTTACATTAATAGTCTATACCTTTATTATGTTCCCCAAACGAAGTTGGGGAACATATTGTTTTTACTCTGTTTCTTATTATTATTTTTCTTCTTCCTGGGTACTTATTTGTCCGCGAATGATCTTGTAAACTGTTCATCTGATGTAGGTAAAACCTTTTTAGGTTAAGTAGACATGTTATGTAGATTTGCGGAATCAAGGTCATTTTGCACGCACGTGCTTGCAAGAGCGTGCATGTGCAACACGTGAAATGATCAATATAATTCATATAGCCGTAACTTTTCTGTTTTTTGATGAAATGTGTTGAAACTCAGAATATAAGTATATAATAGTATTATAGATAAGAGGACATGGTCAAATTATCATGAACTCACGCGCATGCACGTGCGCTTCGCTCTGATTGGCTGAAACTAAAGTCTCAATATCTTTCTTGTTTTTTGACAAAATACTTTGAAATTTTAAATATATAGTCATATATTAGAAGGCTCTACATGATATATAAGAATTATTATGAAAACACGTGCATGCACGTGCGCTGCAATCTGATTAGCTTAAACTTTAAATAGCTATAATTCCCTTGGATTTCAACCAAACAGGATGGGATTTGGAACATAAATAGATGTAATGGACTTCTACAAGTAGGTATGGTCACCATGCTCATGTATGCCCGTGAAATGAGTAAAATAAAAATTACACTTGAATGAGCGCATTTTTTAATACTTTTGGATTAAATACTTTAATGTTAAGTATATTAAAATATATAGATTGTTTAGACAAGATAATATGGTCATTACGCACATGCATTCACATGCGCGTGCATGCAATGCTAAAATTTGAATGCACATGGTACACTTCTTGGTAAACGTTGTTCAAGTCTCAAATGCATAGAGTTTGTCTTATTTAATGAAGCTTACAGTGAATTTGGCACCAAAAGGGAGTTGGGGAGCGTTTGGGGAACATCTGTAACGGTCCCCGTTACAATTAGCACTAGTTATATTTAGAGCTTCAGTATTGTCAGAGACCTCTGTTTTTGTTTTTTGTTTTTTAAATGAAGAGATCATCTGTCTGTAAAAACTTTGTTTAAATTAGACTTACTATTTCAATTCTTAGCTCATTTCTGCATATTTCCAATGTTAATATTTGAATTGCTGAATATCTGGATTTTTTTTTTTTAATTAGGAGGTATATCATTCTGATATTTTGTTGTCTTTTAGTGACTTCAAAAGATGTAACCCAAATTAGAACTTAAAAGTTACTGTTTCTCTGTGTGTGATAAAATTTGACATATTGCTGTAGTTTTACTTTAATTTCAGTCAGCAGTTTATTTGCCTTGTTTTCATATAGAATAGGAAATATGATTTGTTGATAAAACAATTTGATATCCACTTCTTGTTGCAAAATGTCCATTCCATTTGATGTTATAATATCATACTTGTATACTTTAATTAATAAATTCAATCTTTTAAAGAAGACTATATATAATGAATTGTGAACTGGTATAGATTTTATACTGAAATTACAATCAAGGATCATCATGATTATAATAGTAACATTGAAGGAGACTTTTACTGGAATTTGAATTTGCACAGTTTTGACTCGTGGTTGTGACATCATTTGGACTGTGCCATTGGCTGTAATTTTGACACCGCTATAAGCTAACTGTGATTCGGACACTGCTATAATTTAGCTGTGACACTATATAATAGCCATGTGATTTTGACATTTCTCAGACATATGGCTTCTGTGATTTTAGAAGTCAGGATCTCGTCATTTATGGACTTTTAACTTAAGCTCAGATGTGTTTGAATGTTCATTCATGTCATAATGCTAGTCAACTTTTTAAAAATATTTATATCATAAAACTGAAATATATATATAAACTATCTTTGACTGATATTATACTTTAATTTCATATTTTTTGTATAGTTATTTGTTTCTTTTGGCAAAAAATGCTTCTGTAAAATAACCCGTGTAAATGAATTACAATGCTTGTAGAAGTCATCAACACAGCAGATATAATAATCATTTGTGAAACCTCAGATTCCATTTATATTCTAATGGGTTTATTAAAAAGTTCTGTATATTCTATCATGGATTGTGTGGAATTTTATGATTATGAAGTAAAACCTGACTGCCATTATATGAACTTCAAAGCCTATAATAGGTGTCATTTACAGGTAAGTATGGAAAGAGGGGGTCAATGGCCAGCCCGTAAAGGGAGGTAAACCTACCTCTTTAAGAAATATATTGAAGAAAAATACACTATACTATCAAAATATTAAATAACATGATATACCAAATATCATTTGAATAACAAATATTCTTTCCAATAGAGAAAAATGTTCTCTTTTCATTATCCAACAATATTGCATGAATCTGAGGTTAGAAATTTTGATTTGTGATATTAAAATGTTTATTCCTTTCTAATTCACTCGCATAATCTTTTCTTTTTTCGATTTTCGTTGGAAAAGATTATTTATTTCGAGGGTGATTATTTTCTTCATGTAAACAACATATTTAAGAAATATTTATATTATGACTGTATTGTTAAAATTTTTGATGCTGTTTTATTTTTCATTAAACATTCATTCTTAAGTTTATAAATGATATCTAAATCAATACTAGTATATATATGCTCTTGGATTGTCACTAGTAAGGCATTCCTTCATTAAGATAGCTTCTTCACAAAGTTTAAATGTCAAATTTCAAATTATATACACTACTCAAAATTCAGTTTTTAATCTGTACTAATATACATGTATGTGTAACATTTTACTTCTAATAATACAAAAGATTTGTTATAATTCTTGAAATCAAATAAAATTTTTAATACAGCCATAAAACTGCTTTTTTTTTTGGAGGTAAGCATAAAAAATGAATATAATTATATACAATCATTTTATGAAACCTGTGACAGTCTTGAGAAATGAGAACATATTTAAATTGTTAAAAGCCTCTGCACTTAAATGCAATTAAGTAAACAGATGGTTCATTTGGAATTGAAACAATCCCCTCCTCTTATAGGATTTAAATTACTTAAGAGCTCACAAATCTAATCTATAAGTTACCCTTGGTAAACATATTTCATGGGGAAAAGTGCCTTTTTTCTTCCTCTGAAGAACAATTGGGCCGAGGTGGTTCAGGTGAGCGTTGTGGCCCATGGGCCTCTTGTTTATAAGAAGAATAAAAATTGCATGATATATGTGAAAAACAACACATTTCACCGTGTATATTTTTTGTTATTTTCAATTTCTTTGTTTATTGGATAGTTTTACTATGTAATTGTGTATAAAATTACAAAAAATGGTCCATATCTTGACAATGCCCCCATTTTACTACAATAAAGGCAAGGTAATAAAATTTCATTCTAATTTTTCTTAGCAGAATACATACAAAAATATTTCCAAAAATTAACTTTTTTTATCATTCCGTTTTCGTAATTTTCAACTAGATCGGGCCTCGTTAAGCATGATTATATGGTTTAATTTAATGACTGTGTAATACTTATGTGATCTGATATCTCTAACTTACATTTATATGAGTACACCCTTATTTAACCTAAAATATATAAACACATGATTAAGGAAACTTCATAACATTAATAAGTCCTTTTGTATATTAAATTATATGATTTCATAATTCATTATGTATGTTAGCCATGGAATTCAGACTTACTAAATGGTGATCAAAGAGATATTAGGAATCTAATAAGAGAAATGGAGGAATTTACAAAAGATTAATCCTAATAGTCAATTACTTTTTGTTTTGATTCTAAATATGTGGGATATATGCATGGCATACATAATCATTTCATTATCACTTTTGTTTCTTAGTAATGAGCTTTTCAAAAAAATGTAGGACTACATGTTGTATATGCTAAAAAAGATGTATTTGTCTGTATGCAGTACTTACAGTTATTAAACTAAATTGAATCTGCTGTTAATAAAAAGTCTTTTAGTGTCTAAATGATTAATTTGATAATCATTTTATTTATGATATCAATACAGTAATTGTGCTCTTTTTTTTATTATCTTAAGATAACATGATGAACTTTTCTCATCTGGAGTTAATGTTAAAAACAATTTTTTGAGATTAAAAACAAATATTTTCTTGATCTTTTATTATTTTTTTTTTGGCATTGTAAATGTTGTATTTAAACATGCAGTGTTTAATGCAGAACTCTGTCATATTAACAAAATGGTTTTATTTTTACAGTCCTCAACATGGAAAATATGTTTTGTTCCTAACCATCTATAATCCATTCTCTATGAAGTTCAGCCTGTCTGCTCTTCCTTTGGAAATACATAGTTAATCAACCAACATAGAAACACACAAACTTGAAGGTAAAGTTTCAATGAGATACAATTGTAATTTTTATTTATTTATTTATTTTACATATGCATGTTTACGAGGGTTGTCCCAAAATTCCGTAGACAAGCGTTGTTTTGTAGGAACCTTATGTCATACATTAATGAAACTTCGTATATAGATTAAACAAACACTATCTAATAAATTTATGGACAAATATGGAGTAACTACACAAATTATTCCAATTTAAAAGACACATTTCCTTGTCTGGTGTATGAAGGCGGCGCAATACCCAAAAGTTGCTGTTAAAATTTGGTATATCATATTTAAAATCCTAAAGAAAAGTAAATTACTACCTCATATTTCTTTAAATGGAAATAAAAATTCTTAATAATTTTTAATTAACTACATTTCCTCAATTTTTAGTGTTTATGCTTTGATAAATATGAATTTTATAACGTTTTATAAACATGGCGTTGAAATCCAAATTTTTGAAAAATGGCGGCTGCGTTGGCCCCGGCGGCGCACTGGACTATGATCAAGTGTTTTGATCCTGAATTCAATCTTACAGAAATGTACCACTCATAAATGTTTGGTAGACTAGGAAACTTTTTCTTGTCCTTAGTATTTAAAATGACTGAAACGGTTTTTCTATGTATATGTGAATAACAGTAACTAAAATGAAATACAGGGGCTAAGAATTGGGCAAGAGTTCCACTGTGCAAATCCATTAGGGAAAACTGACGAAAAACCCGTAGAAATATAGCGTTATTATTATTTCATACCTTTACATGCATAAACTTTGTTTACATATTTTAATGTTTGATCATATCAAAGTAATTAAGATATTTTACATTTATAACCATAACCGTTTCGTTTAATTTAAGAATTAGATTCTTGTAATTGAAATATTTTCTCCAAAAATTTGAACTGTTGAAATTTGTATTTTTTGACGTTGCAGATTGCTCCGGGTGTTGGAGAACTATATCACTTTACATGTCATTACTCGACAAGTTTTCAAGTTAACATGATAATTCTTCGTAATATTTCTGCCAAGAACACGCTTTATCCACCCTGAAAATGTTATTAAGATACGTTAATTTCTTTAAAAGATATGAGCTCAGTCTACGAAATTTTGGGACAACCCTCGTATATTTTTGAATTGATATGTAAATGATATATGATTTTTTTTTTAAAATAAAGAGGGCTTGGTGGTCATGGTCATGTTTAGACTATATTGATCTCCTTTAGAAGAAGAAGAAGAGCTCCATATCAAGACATATACAAAAATGCATGATCAAATTTTAAAACTAAAATGTATGAAATTTTTCTTTGCCAAATGATAGTCAACAGCTGAAGATATCTAAACAGATATCTAAGAAATAAGTTATATCAGATGGTTAATGTATTAACCCCCAGCTTCCTTAAAAGCATAGTTGGTAAAGATTTCAAGTTTTCTCTCCAAATGCTTATGAATTCTGACTTTTTCATTTAATATTAAAATTATATTTACAGGGAAAGAATACTATAATGAGGATCCTGGGGATCAACAGTGAAACATCTTAATGACCCTCATGACTAGGTCTACCGGCTGTAACCTTATAACTGATGTAAGATGATTTGATTGCATGGCATTAAAATTTCCTGGTGTTTCTACTACCCAAGATCTTCTTTTGAGTGCATGGGGACTGCTGTAACCCTTCTGTTAAAGCATACCTTGGAGCATGATACTTTATTCATTTATGGTACTTTCAATATCATTTATATGAGTTTGTGTTCTTTCTTTTTAATAATCTATTGATGAATTCAAGTGTTATATCTCCTTTAAATTCATTAATATGTATGCTTCCAAAATCTTAGATCTGTCTGTATAGTTTTTTCAGCTCTTTGAACACAAATACTCTGATTCAATCTTTTGAGGTAAACATCATAGAGACATCATAGATGATTATCAGAGTACATATATCACAATCTTAACCATAAGGTCAATTTAAATGATCTAAGGCACAACAAATGAAAGTGAAAACTTTTTTTTTTATCATAATACATAATTTTGTAATAAACAAACACTGGAAAAGTGACTCTCATAATGAGCCTTAATGTCTTCCAAGAGTTTAGTTTGGACTTCCTCCATTAATCCTTGTGTCTTGTAATCCTTGTATCTCCAATGGTTTTGTGGGCTAAAAATCATGTGTCTTTAACAATCTTTTTTTCTGTCAACTGTTTTCTCTTATCATCTTTAAACTTGACTTCTTCTCTAGTCAAAGGTCTTTCAGGGTAATCCAAGTAATTCTTACCCTCTTTTGGTAATAAATGGTTATATTCTTCATTGGCTTCTTCTTCAATCAAGGATCTTTCTATGT
>NW_026929317.1:0-37927 GCF_032062105.1 Saccostrea cuccullata | reverse complement strand
CCAATATACTAACTCCTCCAAATATACGAGGGTTGATCCAAAAGTAATGTCACAACTGCGATAAAATTAGAAATAATCAGCGTAAAGCAACACTAGAACTGTCCAAACGGGACAAAATACCCCCCGCTGGGTTTTTAAGAAGTAAGTTTTTCCATAATAAAGATATGTATCAAACACGAATTATGAAATTTTACTTCCAGTGACCTTGAACTTCCCCAAATTACCTTGGATCAAGGTCATGACACACCCTAGGGACATGGGCAATCTTTGAGTGAAATGTGAACCTACCAAGTTTATCCATAAAAAAGATGTGGACCAGACACAAATTATGAAATTTTTCTACCAGTGACCTTGAACTTCTCCAAATGACCTTGGGTCAAGGTCATAACACACCCTTGGGTCATGGGCAATCTTTGTGTGAAATGAGAACCTACCAAGTTTATCCATTAGAAAGATATGTATCTCACATTAATTATGAACTTTTTCTTCCAGTGACCTTGAACTTCCTCAAATGACCTTGGGTCAAGGTCATGACACACCCTTAGGTCATGGGCAATCTTTGTGTGGAGTAGTAGATTCTAATGTCCCTCCGTAAGAAAGATATGGACCAGACACGTTTGCACAGACAGACGGACAGCTGGACAGACGGACAGACAGACAGACGGACAAGGTCATTCCTTATATACCCCCCCAAACTTCGTTTGCGGGGGGTATAATAATGCTAAATAAAACTATTTTTATAGATGTTTAAAACGTGAGACATAGGGGGTGTCGCCGCGTCATAACGTTACGTCTAATTTTGAACTTTATTTTCTTAGGAATAAAAAGATAAACACATTATAAAAAATTTTAAAAACGCGTCAAATTGCCCGTTTTTTCGATAGTAAAAATTTACGTCATTTTCCAGTCTTCAGTTAGAAATTAAATGACGTCGTTGCCATTTTCGATGATAAACACTGTGTTTCATTCCGATGATTTGAACGAAAGAAATACCAGAAATGGAAAAAACGCCGCAACGAGCTGTTATGCATTTTTGTTACAAAACGGGGAATTCGCCATTAGAGACCGTTTCTTTGATGAATGAGACTTATAGTGAATAGAAGGTCAATAGGAGACTTGTTTATCGGTGGTTCCAGCGTTTTCGGGAGGGAGATGGATCATTAAATGATCAACAGAGGACAGGAAGACCGAAGGGTGGACGATCGGATGGAAATGTTCAACTTGTTTCTGACGTTGTGACGGCCTGTGACGATAAGAGCGATAAGCGAAACTTGACACCAAAAACCACCAAAAACCAAAGACATGGACACAGTGACATTACTTATGGATCAACCCTCGTACTATCAGTATTGTCAACATTTTTTCTATTCTGTAGGCGCTTGTGCAGATATGCAAAAGTCTTTCTTCGTAGCAATGAGACCTCATCAATTATGAGAATTTTCATATTTGCATTGGTATGTTGTAAGTAATGAAGGGTTTCCTCTTAAACTATAAAAGCCTTTGAGTGGAAGTTTTAATGCTGAATGCAATGTTGCACCTCCAATGTTGAAAGCTGCACATCCTGTCGGAGCTGTGAGTTGAATAGAAGGATGTTCTGGGTCTTGTCCTGGTGTCTGCAGGTTACGAAAAGTTTGATGGTACAAAGCTTTTATAAGTCTGCGTTTCCCAGTACCAGCACCTCCAGACAGGAAAATATAGAAAGGGTCAGGGGACATTCCCATTCTCAAACGAGTGCACCAATCAGTGATATGAATAAAGAGTTCCTTTTGTTCACTGTTAAGACTACACACAATTTCTTGAATTTGGTCATCTGATTATTCCTGAGGTCTGATTGTGGTAGAATTGAGGTACTTGAGTGTACTTGAACTCTGTGGTGATCTTCAGTATCTTCATTTTCATTTAAATCACGGTTTCTTGCATCCTCTGCTTGACACAGGATCCCTCAGGATCAAGAAGGTCCCATGCATTTTGAGGCATTCCACCTTCTCTATACTGTTCCATTGAACAAGTTACGATGTACAAATGCTTTTCTATTATACTTTTGTTTTTTGCAGAATAATTGGTTTCATGTCTTGGTAAGATTCCTCATACAATGCGTGACCTTGAAGTAGATCTTCTTCTTTTCTCCATAAAAAATAAAAGCAAGAGCTGATGATAAATTTTTCAAATCTTTGTTTTAGGATACACCACATGATATTGTTTGAACAGCTGGTGTGTTTCTTTTCTTCATTACAATATCTGTGTCATGTAGTACAATGGTTTTAGGAAGATGATCATGATAACTTTGGTTTTGAATTGGTGGTTCATCTAAAACATCGTTTTCATGATCTGATTTAGATGAAGAGGAACTTTGTTCATACAGGGATGCAAACTTCGATAGACACACGTTGGTAAAGTGAGTGGTGTATGGCCTTATTGCATACTTATCAACAATGCTTCTGCAATATATGTCTGTGGATTCATCCGCCAGGGTTTCTAATATATTTTTTGACTTGAGAATACTTATTCTGTTTTCTTTGAAGTCAGTTGGTATCCAGATAATTTTGATATTACACACTTATTTCTCTATTTGTCAAGAAAAATGTCCTATATGTTTTAGCCATGATTTAACGTCGGAACTTCTCAGAGGCTGCATTTTTGAGCATTTGTGACATCTCTTTCTCATCTTTTGTGACGTATGCCACAATGTAGGCAACACAGGAGTATGATCACATACATACTGGAAATACCTATTGGCTTCCCAGTATTTTAATATATATTGGATTATCATGCTACTCTAAATCTTTACCACTTTCTGCTGGTGTTCTTTTCAAACAACAGTTCTCGATTTGGATACAGCCAAGGCTTTGTGGTATATGTCTGATGGCAACCTACACTTCTGAAGTAGGTCTTTGACACTGGTGTCAAAATCATCAGCAGATATTAAATGGTTGAACTGTTGACAAAATTATTTTGCTTCAGTTCTGTGTTACGTCTGTTGCAGCAGTTGGTAATTTATTTTATTTATTAATTTCAATTCTTTTTTATTTTAGCAAATGATACTTTTGAATAAAAATGTTAACCTATTTAGATAACATTTATGTATCTATTTACATGTAAATACACTTTTTATTCTAGCTGTTGAAAGTACACCTACCTTACATTTAAGTTTACAAACTTATTTCAGATAAGAATTGATTTCAAAGAATTATATAAAATAGTTTTAAAAGATTTTTTTTTAAATCGCATATGAGATACACTAATTAATGTACACTGTAAACTGATAATTGCTACCTTTTGAATAGCTAGAGTGTCACCAAAGTGCCCCAAAAGTTAAATTACTTCATGACTTCAATAGTTACATAAAAAGTGGAACTTCATTAGATACATGTGTTTAAAACTGACAATTCAGAACAAAACTTTCTTTGATTGTAATAGCTTAACTGACATTGTAATCATACTTGAAAAAACTTGAAATTAAATTTGAATTATCATGCCAAAAGTTTTGAAAGGGTGCATGTTGCCAATAGGATGGAGAAACACTCGAATCTGTTGTAAAAATTGAAAAGCCTGATCTTTAACTAAAATGTCTCTAACATTGTTGGGATCTTTTAATTGACCAGCTGTTATGTCCTGTCTGCGTGCCTTTCTCACAGCAATTGAAATAGCATCATCTACTTGCTTTTTCTCAGTGGCATACAAGGCATAGAATAAGTAAGACATGTTTGTTACAAATCTTGTGTCAACATTGGTAAGTCTTTGAGTAAAATATTTCTTTATTGATATTTTACAGTTTGATTTCTTGGATAACTCTTTTATGTCTGAAAATGTTCCTTTTCCATATGGAAAACAAACAGGAAAAGCTAGTGCTTCATAAATTTCATCCGCAAAAACATTGCGGGGAATTTCTCCTTCTCCAGGGGCGATATTGTAAGATTCCACACCAGTATGAACAATATTGGATGGATGTAGACACGTATCAAACTGAAGCCCCTGGACTTGAGTTTCTACAGAATCATCATTCTAGTTATTACTTTCTTCTTCAGTGATATCAATATTGTCTGAATCTATTTCTTATTTACCTCAACATTCTCTTCGATTTTAAGCTATGCCATAAATCTTCATCTTCCTCTTGACAGTTTGTTTCCCAGTTTGCATTTATTTGAACATGGTAAAGCACAGGTAACAGCTTATGCGATCATGCGTCCGGCGTCCGTCCGTCTGTCCGTCTGTCTGTAAACAATTTTTCAAAATGCTACTCCTTCTACAGTTTTGGTCTGATTTCAATATAACTTAGCACACAAGTAGACTACACTAAGATACATAATTCTGTGTATCGGTTTTTGATTTCGATGAACGATGTTGCCGTTTACTACTACGTAACCAAATAGAAATTTCTGTGAAATTCTTTCAAAATGCTACTCCTCCTACAGTTTTGGTCTGATTTCAGTATAACTTGGCACACAAGTAGAATACACTAAGATACATTAATTCTGTGTATCGGTTTTTGATTTCGATGAACGGTGTTGCCGTGGTTACTAAAAATAGAAATTTCTGTAAATTCTTTCAAAATGCTACTCCTCCTACAGTTTTGGTCTGATTTCAATATAACTTGGCACACAAGTACTTGCTTACACTAAGATACATAATTCTGTGTATCGGTTTTTGATTTCGATGAACGGTGTTGCCGTGGTTACTAAAAATAGAAATTTCTGTGAAATTCTTTCAAAATGCTACTCCTCCTACAGTTTTGGTCTGATTTCAGTATAACTTGGCACACAAGTAGAATACCCTAAGATACATAATTCTGTGTATCGGTTTTTGATTTCGATGAATGGTGTTGCCGTGGTTACTAGAACAATAGAAATTTCTGTGATATTCTTTCAAAATGCTACTCCTCCTACAGTTTTGGTCTGATTTCAGTATAACTTGGCACACAAGTAGAATACACTTATTTATAATTCTGTGTATCGGTTTTTGATTTCGATGAACGGTGTTGCCGTGGTTACTAAAAATAGAAATTTCTGTGAAATTCTTATGCGAAATGCTACTCCTCCTACAGTTTTGGTCTGATTTCAGTATAATTTGGCACACAATGCTATACACTAAGATACATAAATCTGTATTTCAATATAACTATCGGTTTTTGGTTTTTGATTTCGATGAACGATGTTGCCGTGGTTACTAAAAATAGAAATATCTGTAAAATTGTTTCAAAATGCTACTCCTCCTACAGTTTTGGTCTGATTTCAATATAACTTGGCACACAAGTAGAATACACTAAGATACATAATTCTGTGTATCAAATTTTAATTTTGATGAACTGTGTTGCCGTGGTTACTAAAAATTGAAATGTCTGTAAAATTGTTTCAAAATGCTACTCCTCCTACAGTTTTGGTCTGATTTCAATATAACTTGGCACACAGGTAGACTACACTAAGAACATAAAGAGACTTTATCATTAGTTTTGGTCTGATTTCGGTATATTGGCACATTATAATAGTTTCTGTGTATTGCTGCTTAATTTCGACTGAATGGTGTTCCGTTTGCTATAAGTTCAAACCAGTAGAGCTTCAGTCTCGACAGAGACTTCTGGTTTCTTCTTAGCCATGATAGACCCTGGTATACAGAGTATGGACGTATATTCTGGTGAATGTGATGTCCCTTGTAATTAATTTTTCTTTTTAGTTCAAGAGGAATTATTCCCCCTTGTGAGGGTGTCCTTGGCAAAACAGATGTTACTTTCTTTAAATTGATTGGTACATTTACTAAATTTCCTTTGAATCCTTTTTGGCCTCCACGCGGTAGGTTAAGTAATTTTTAGAAGAGAATGCGTAGCTAAGTTTACTCTCAATATAACTTGGCACACAAGATATTGTTACACTAAAAGATACATTTCTGGTATGACATCTAATTGGAAGCCATGTGCAGTTGCAAGTGGTGGAAGTTTGTTTGATTTTAAAATAGAGCTGCATGATTTACAGATGTATTCTTCACCATCAAATGATTTGCAACCAGTGAATGCTTGTGCTATGATTTCAGAATTTGTGTTCTTGAATTTTTTTTGTTTAGCTTGAATAACAGTGCTTTTAAACCAAGTGCGGTTGCAGCCATGTACAATATATGCTGGAAATTCCTTTTTTGATTTGAGAAATGCATCCATTTCGGAATATTTCTTTTTTTTTTTTTTTTTTGTTGTCTTCTGATTGTTTCTGCAGCTCTATTTTGTATAATGTCCTCAGGTTTTCTCTGCTTTCTGCAAAGTCTTTTTCTTTCCTTATCTTGCCTTTTATCAGATGAAACTGTTTCCACACCTCTTGTTTCTCTTGCAGTTTTCTTTCTTTCTTTATCTTTTATTTGGTCAGATATAATGGATTCTTCATCTCTTCCTGTTCTTGCGGTTTTCTTTCTTTCTTTAACTCTTTTTTGATCAGATATAATGGATTCTTCATCTCTTCCTGCTCTTGCAGTTTTCTTTCTTTCTTTATCTTTTTTTTGATCATTTTGTATAATGGATCCTCTTCATCTCTTCCAGTTCTTGCAATTTCCTTTCTTTCTTTATCTCTTTTTTTATCAGATGAAAACGTTTCCCTATCTCTTCTTGCTTTTGCAGTTTTCTTTCTTTCCTTATTTGATATAATGGATTCTTTATCTCTTCCTTCTCTTGCAATCTTCTTTCTTTTCCTATCTTTTTTTGATTAGATATAATGGATTCTTCACCATGTCTAGCTCTTGCAGTTTTCTTTCTTTCTTTGTCTTTTATTTTCTCGTTCTCCACACTTTCAATGTGTCTTGCATCTCTGCGTCTCTTTTTTACCTGTTTATTTTGTTCTCTATCTTGCGAAATGGTTTCACTACTTGTTCTTTTCCTTAATTCTCTTTTTCTTTCTCTATCCTTTGCCCTTTCGAACTCAATGACTTCTTCATTCTGACTTCTTATTCTTCTTGCAGTTTTCTTTCTTTCCTTATCTGTTTTTATTTTTAAAATGGTAGCATCTTAATTGTGAATTTTTCTTTTCTTTATGACTTCGGCAGAACTTTTATTTTGTTGTTAATTTTTTTGCTGCTTAGCTTGGAATTGAAGGTAATTTCTTCATCCTTCTTAAAGGATGAGATGCATTCTGTTCCTGGAAAATCTTTAGTTTTAAAAGAAAGAAATTGTGAATTTATAAAGTTCTTTTTTGGAAACTTCATTTTGTTGAAAATTTTTTTACTGTGGAAAAATTTTTCATCATACTCTTGTAACAAAATCAGTTGTAGTTCAAGTCTTTGGTATTCTGAAAATTCTGACTGTGATGTTGTGTCTTTATTATTATTTCATCATATGGTAGGGCTGAATTCTGTTAAAGGAAGAATGATGATGAAAAGGAGAAAAAAACAAATTCATAAAAGTGAGATAAATGAAAATTTACATCTTTATATGTGTTACTAAAATTTTCACATTTTTAAAATATCAGAGTACATCCAGCAGTTAATAAAGTAGTAATTTTTTTCTTTTAAAGACAAGGAATGCATTTGGTCTTTTGTTTTGGCTGTTTCCAAATCCAATGATTTCAAGTTTAATTTTGTTTTCTCTTCAAGAACTTTCAGTTTACGCCGAACTCGTTCTAGTGTTGTAATAGCCTGATCTTTAGCACCTTTAGTGATGTCATACATGGCAGCTTTGATTTCTGTTTCAATTTCTGTGATTGTTTCAGTAATCAAGATTCGACAGTCAATTATCATTTTCTTTCCTAGAGATGCCATGATTTCTTTCAAAATAAAGGAAAACATAGGTAATGAAATGCTCATCTCGGCGAAATGGTGTCTTTAACTGAGACAAAGATCCACTAAATTAATACTCTAGTTCTGAAAATGTAGGTCAGATCCAGCATCCGAAGCAAGTCCAGTACTGTGCATCATAATATGTATCATCCATGCAAGTTTGGTCAACATAGGACTTACAGTTATTTGGAAATTTGGAAAATGTAGGTTAGATCCAGCACCTAAAGCAAACCTGGTAGTATTCATCCTTAGATGTATCATCCATGCAAGTTTGGTTTACATAGGGCTAGTTACTTGGAAATGAGACCTGCAACAAAAACTTTAATCTGCACGAAAAATTTTAACCTATTCTGAAAGCATAAATTGCTTTATATATTGCAGCTGAAATTGCATCAACTGAAACCTTCACTTTCTATTGTACCATTGGACATGCTGGCGGAAATATCTGTTCGATGATATTAAATGTTAATTTGTTAAAAAAGTAATGTATTGACGAACTTTATTACAAATTGGCGTGGTCTTATACTAAGGATTGAAGCTGTAATAGAAAAGAAAAACTTATACATCTAATAAAAAAAATACTAGTACACAACTGGCATCTACATGATAATGATGGTGACAATTGTCAGTTGAAAACAATTTCTGAAATTAAAAAATATGGTATAGACAGTTGTACAAGGCCAGTTACATTCCTGAAATATTAAATGTATTTTTAGTGCACATGTTTAAAGTTCTAAATACTTAGTATTCAGTAGAGATTAGAATTCAAACTGAGTTAATTTATTGTAGACGTACTTTTTTCCACGGTGTCATAATTCCGCGGAATCTCTATTTCCGTTTAATCCGCGGGTAGAAAAGTACGCGGGTTTTCTAGACTGTCACTATATGCCTTACATTTATATTAAGTACGCTTCAACAAATTTTCGCGGATTATTTGTGTCCGCATGTATAGCGTAAATATAATACCACGCGGAAAACAGTACTTCTACAGTATATTAATAGGTTTAGAGCAATTTTGAAGGTGTGTTGATGCAATTTTATCACATAGTGTTAAAAGAATATGACTATAATAGCCATTTTATATTAAACGATAAAAAAAAAAATAAATAAAAATACATGCACAATAATAAAGCAGCTTCTTATTTTGGTACATGTAAGAGAACTGGAAATAAAGCATGATATTAATAAAAAATCATGACCTTTCAGCCAGACCCATTGTTGTGAATACATGTGTTTATAATTGAGTGATCAAATGGTAATAATGATTAATGAGTGAATTATGACTGAGTGATATATGAATGAAATTGCAGACACTCTCTGATATATAGTGCAGTCTTTGAAGCAGTGTGGATTAAGCATTATGTTTTCTACAAGCAAAATTTGGGCTACACAATCAATGGCCGTTACCAGTGCTACCATGAGGAGGATCTACATTCTACAACTAGCCCATCTATTGTACAATGCAGACAGGTCATGCAGATTCACATCTTACAGTAGGGAGTTGAAATCACTGATATTCAAATCAGTAAATTTTGTGATAAAATGTGATAGGAAAAAATGCTTTTTGCATAAAAATTATCATCAAATTTAAAGATCTTGAAAAGGATTTGTTTTAATTACATGTAGTGTAAGATGTAATATCCTGTAAAGTAGACAGGTGTGGAATTCGTGCATATTTAAATAAAGAGATAAATATACACATGCTTTCCCATCTACTTAGCACCAGCATAATTAAAACATATAAAAGGCACACTAAAATATACAAGTAAAAGATTAATAGATCACGTTCTAAAATAAAATCTGTTGAGACTTCTTCTATGTCATCTTTGTTATAATACAAAAATGGCACGAAAATCACGATTACTCCTTATCCGCTCAAAATCACGAATGTTGCATATCCTCTATAAAAATTGTTGCATATCCTCTATCAAAATATAGAAGGAAAATCACAAATGTTCTGTAACTTAAGTCAGTTGGTAAAGTTTGAGGCTGACTGGAATTAAGGGAAGAAATTTATGCACCAAACAAAGATTTTAAACAGAGAGGCTAATTCTGACCTCGACCTAGAAACTTCCACCAAGGTCGCTGCATATTCATTGACCAGTGGCACTCAGTGAGTGAAGTATGAGCCAGACTAGGCCAAGGAGAGAGAAGATAATTTTTCATGTAATTCTGCTATGACCTTGACGTTTGATTTAGAAACATGGTTCAAGGTCACTGCACATCGGTTACCCAAAGGCACTGTGTGGGTGAAGTATGAGCCAGATTGGGCCAAGGAGAGAGAAGATATGCTCCGGACAAGAGATTTCGGACGGACGAACGGACAGACAGCTGGACGGACGGACGGACTGATCACCGCCAAGCGGGGCCCTAATAAATATGACATCTAGCGAGCAAACTGTACGTATGATTCAATAAACCATGAATCCTACATCAAAGGTACGAGAATTGTGCAATGCATAGTCTCTGGGTTCTGGGTTTATGCTCCTTTGACCTGTTGACATCATTCAAAAATACATTCAATTTTGAAACTTAATTAATCCGACCATCTAGCAGGTTGGTTGCCTTTACATAGTATCTACGTTTACGGTGAAGCTATAGGCTCCAGGGGTGGGGGGTGGGGGTTAAGACAAGTGGTCACTGGTACACTTTTGATAATAAAACACATCATATACTAGTCACTAATTTGATAAACTTTCTCAGAATCCTGTAGTCATTACCGAAACACATTGAATATTTCTCCCAATGTATAGTCAAAAGCGAAGAAATACTGAAGATTTTTCTGCTGGAAGATAATTTAAAAATCTTAAATAATGACATTATTTCGAAAAATACCTGTATTTGATTTATCTTCTGTCAAACATAAAGCTTTTCTCAAATCCTGTAGAAGATAAATCAAAATATTTCAATGCAATGTTCTAATTTATATGACCTACATGTATAGTCAAAAGTTTTTGGCATAAAAGAAATACTGGCATTCAATTGTCTTTGGAAGATAATTTAAAATATCTTTCAATACAATGTTCTGAAGTATTTTCCAACATAGTTAATTCACTTAAGTTTTAATAATAATTTATATAACAGCTAGAAAAACAAGTTTATCTTGTGGGAAGTCAACATTACCGCTACATAATTGCAAAAAATTTCAACTCATAACAGGTCAGTCATTACCGCTACATTTTATCAATAGCACCATTACCGAAAACAACCCATTGCCGCTAGAAATATTGATTTGTCAGCCAGCGATTGTAAGGAATGTACAAGTTCCAGAGAAATATAATTCACTTTCTGTGTAGTGAAGTACATTCTAATAAAAATGTGTATACATGTATAATTACGAGTTCTATGAAATTTTATTGTAAATTTTACATGGAGTATCGAAACAAATATTGCCTTGAAAATGATGCATTGAAAAAAAAGGGGGGGGGGGGAGTTTCTTTGGGTTGAAGTCCTTCTCAGCTAAAGTTTTGCCCCTGGAAAAACTGGTATACACCTAGGAAATGTTTAAACTCGCTACGGAGAAATAATTTGCATCAAGATAATTTGTTTTTTTAATGTCAAAATAGATTCAGAGAGAAAAGAGATTTAAAGTTAATGTCGATTCTTAGTTTTTGTTTGTTCCAAAAAAATTTTGTACGTCAAATAATGACATTGATTCATGTGTTTTAGATTTATTAACTCCAAAAAACAAACATAATCAAGCAGGATCTCTCCCAATAGTTTCAAACCATTTGTAAAATATATGCATTGAAAGCTGCTGTTCATGATATTGTAAAGTCATAAAAACAAGATTTGAAGTCCTGGTCTCAGCTCAAGGGAAGGTCACAAGAAGAGGCGTCAAAAGGTAGAGTGTTTTCTCATTTGCGAGTGTACTCAGGTAACTTCTGCAGCGGACATTGAAAAACAGAAAAGGTTTAGACAGTATGGTTAACCTACACAGTCATGAAACTATAGCGGCGACGGCACCTGGTGATCATATAATGTCGTTTTTATTTTGGATCAAAATTTGAGGAAATAATGAACGTTGGACTAGTGTAATAATTTCAACATTTCTTTATTTTTTGTTCTTTTAAGTTTTAAAAATTGTGTTGTTGGACAACATTTACTGTAGTGAAATTCCTTTGATCTTAATATTTATATAATCAGCTAAATACGTATAAAAATAGTCTTAGCAATCAAAAGTTATCCCCATGTCCAGTCAATTTTTGTTTCAAACATTGAGAAGATCTAAGATCTGACTCAGCAGATCTATAGGAAAGTATTATAAGAACTTTGTTTGGCTCATTCAAGTCCCGGTGTTCAGTTGTGGAGATGCCGTCACAAGAAGAGGACGTCTCATTAGTAAAGATTTGTGTTTTCTCAGTTTGCGGTGTCTCAAACTTCTGCAGACGAAAAGTTGAGTAACATAGATCCTTACGGGTTAATTCAAGAGTAAATGACTATTATATAGACGGGTGTACGTTTAAAACCCAGTGTTCACTACAGGTCTGGGAGCTATAGTGCTCAAACAGAGTGTCAGACCAGGGGCTTAGTCGTTGGACTAGGAGATAACAAACTAAGGAAAATTATAAATAGACGATAAGTTTAAATCATTGTGTTGTTGATTATTATTGATTGTGTTTTGTTTGTTCTTATATTTAATGCAATCAGCTAAATACGTATAACGTAAGGAAAATTCTTTATCAAAACTTCATCCGTGGTCGAACCCACAAAACACATTACAAATTTTTGGTGGCAGCGGTGGGATAAATTGATCTAAAACCCACTTTTGATTTTTATAATAAGAACAATTATTTGTGAAAGAACTTTGTTTGAGAAAATTAAGTTTAGGTCTTAAACCATGGATGATGTTGATAAAGAAATAAGTTATCTTGAAGAGAAAATTAAAGAGTTCTCGAAGGAGAGTATGCGTTTCAGAGAAAAAGAAAGACAGAAAAGTCTAATGAACCAGGCATGTACATTCGTGGAACCATCAATGATGTGTCTGCCATGATATTAGTTGATACTGGTGCTACGGTTACACTTATTTCACGTAAGGTTTTCGATGCAATCCGCTTGAAGCATAAAGTACAAAAAAATGATACGAGCCAAAAGATTTGATCAGCTTCAGGCACTCCTCTTAATATACATGGAAAAGCCATTGTGAGGCTTAAATTCGGCAAGAAAATTATATTACAAACAGTAATAGTTGCCGACATGACTGTTGATGCAGTTTTAGGCTTAGACTGCTTGAAAGCCAATAGAGGTGTTATAGATTTATGCAATAAAAGTCTTAATCTAATACCACGATTTTTGAAACCCTCACCAATTCAGGGTTGCAAGGTGTCATTCAACTCTTGGATACCTTAAGGATGAAGTAAAATTAAAGAAAAACAATGACATTGCCATCGAAAACAGAAGTGGTAACAATAGTCAAAAGTAATTTGTAACGCTCCTGATAATTGAGAGTTTAATTTAGAAAATTATCACTGGGGTAGTTGAACCATCAACAACTTTACATCCGACAGAGGAAAAGTATTCGGACGAACTTTGGAAAAATCAGAACAAATTTTAAACGTCCCATTAAGGCTGTTTAAAGCATCCATCAGAAAGTAATGTTACAATACAGTTTGTTCGAGAACGACATCTTGTTTTGGAGAGGCAATCGCCTATAAAAAGTCAGGATGTAATTGAGGGCGAATTAGGATAGTTATTACAGGAATCCTGCTGAAAATTGTTGAACATTAAAATCACTATTCACAAAGATAAGGCAAAAGGACAACCTGAAAATTACCCAGCCAGTAAGAAACAAGCAAAAAACTATAAAGTCTTTATTGATAAAATATTTTCATTTATTTACCATTAGTCTGAAAAGATGTGGGAATGCTTTCATATTTAGCTGTAAAGCATACTATTAAAACAGGTGACAAAGACCTATCAAACAAGTGCCAAGAAGACTGCCTAAGCACATGAATGCTGAAGTAGACAAAAACGTAAACGATATGTTGGAAAATAATGTCATATTGCTTTCGAACAGTCCTTGGGCCTCTAGGGTTGTTTTAGTCAAGAAGAAGGATGGTTCCACCAGGTTCTGTATGGACTATAAAAACGCTATGCACTCTATCAGAATGCTGTAATCTAATGGGACCACGCATCAATGAAACCCTAGACCAACTTGCAGGGTGCAAATGGTTTTCAACTCTCGACCTACACTCTGGGTATTGGCAGAGAACAACGAGACCGAAGGATAAGCCCAACCCAGCGTTCGTAACTCGTAATGGCCTAAATCATTTTAACGTGATGCCATTCAGGTTATGTAACGCTCCTGCTATGTTTGAGAGGTTGATGGAGACCACACTAAGAGGCTTGCAGTGGGACGTATGTCTACTTTACCTTGACGATATAAAAGTATATGCTAAGACTTTCGAAGAAATGAACAGGAATTTGTCAAGGGTGTTCGAGAAACTCGCCGCTGCAGGTCTAAAGCTCAAGGCTAAGAAATGCACATTGTTTGCGCGAAAGGTTGAATACCTCGGACATGTAGTGTCTGAGCAAGGAAGAATCAACTGAAAACCAAAAAGTCATTCGGAAATGGCCTCGTCCGAACAATGTGACTGAATTGAGATCTTTTCTTGGATTCTGTAGTTATTACAGGAAGTTTGTGCCAAATTTTGATGCATTAGCTATACCACTCCATGTGCTGACACAGAAAGGCAAAGGATTTTTATGGTCTGAGGACCATGTAGGAAGCACAGTTTGAGATTTTGCGTGAAAAACTAATAAAAGCACTCACATGCTTTCACATCCTGATTTTATCAATATCATTTATAACCGATTGATACATATGCCAGCGATTTAGCCCAGGGCTTTCTGTGTAGTGAAGTACATGACGGAGAAGAAAGGTTATAAGCTATGAAATTTTATCAAAGCTTACAAAGGCTGAACGAAATATTGTTGAGAAATTAGAAAGAGCTACAGTTTGGCCATATTTAGAAACTTTTGCAAGTACTTCAGACATTATCTGTACGGGAAGCCTTTTCTTGTCCAAACAGATCATAGCTCATTAAGATATCTGTTGAACAAAAAAGATGCAGAAGGTCAGCTAGCAAGGTGGATAGAAACGCTATCTACATATGAGATTGAAGTACAACATAGGCCAGGAAGATTACATAAAAACGCTGATGCACTCAGTAGAATACCATGTAAACAGTGTGGGAACGATTCTTGTTCAAGCAAGATGGCGAAAACAAGAACTGGAGCCCAACTTCGATCTGTATTTGAGGAAAAAGACACTAGCAGTATGACGTTGATGGAAATGCAAGAACAGGACAAAGATATCTGTCTTGTCAAGTCATGACTTGAGAACAACAAGAGGCCTGTGTTTGAAGACATAATAAGTAATGGCTACTTTCTTCGATCACTTTGGAGTCAGTGGCACAGACTAACCGTAATGAACAGTATACTTTGTAGGCGCTGGACGGTGTTGGAAACAAATGAAGTTATGCTACAACAAGTGATCCCTCTATTTCAGAGGCGTAATATTCTAAGACGGAAAATGATGATAGAAAGGTGGAAGTCCCGTTCACAAAACGTAAGCTCGAGTTTGCCAAAGATATTATTGGCCGGGCTTGCAACAGGATGTAAGGCAATATGTTACTGGCTGTGATGCTTGTACTATGCGGAAAAATCCTAATAAGAAGAAGGTGTCACCCATGGAAATTGTACCCTCTGGCATGCCTATGGACCGTTTAGCAACTGATATTCTTGGTGAGTTGCCCATGACAGAGAATTGGAACAGATATATTTTGGTTATCTCTGACTACTTCTTAAAATGGACAGAGGCGTTCCCGAAGCCAAAAATGGAGGCTAAAACTGTAGCAAAATTGATCGTAGAAGTAGTTGCAAGATTCGGGACACCCAGAATAATTCATTCAGATCAGGGTAGGTAATATGAAAGTGAGCTCTTTACAGAGATGTGTAGGCTTCTGAACGTACAAAAGACAAGAACCACTCCCTACCATCCACAGTCTGATGGGATGGTAGAGAGGTTCAACCTTAACAGCCATGTTGAGTACATATGTGCAAGAAAATCAAAGAGATTGGGATATACACATATTCCCTATGTCATGATGGCATACCGATCTGCGGAACATAAGTCCACAGGGTTCACACCCAACATGCTTATGCTTGGTAGGGAGACATCACTTCCAGTAGACTTGATGTATGAGATGCCTGAGACTATGAAAGAGGAAAGTCCTAACCATTGGGCTTGGACTCTTCGAGAGAAATTAGAAAGAGCACACAGTTTGATGCGGGAGAATTTAGAAACTGCGATGAACAGACAGAAAATGTACCATGATATGAAATTGTCATGGGAGAAGTTTAAGCCTGGAGATAAAGTTTTTGTATTCTTTCCTCAGAAAAAAATTGGCTGTTCACCAAAACTTACTTCGTTTTGGCGCGGACCATATGAAGTGCTGGAACAATGGTCTGATGTGCTATATGCAGTTTCATGTGGCAGAAACGGAGAAAAACATATTATCCACTGCGAGAATGCGGAAAAAGAGGTCTCAAACTCTTAGCTTTGAAGATGCAATAATTGGAGATGAGTCTGAATTTAATGATATAGAATCGGAAGATACAAATGAAGTTGAATGTCATGAAATAGATGTTGTGGAAGAGTTAAATCCAGATGCTAGGCAAAAACGCGTTAGGAAGCAACCAAAATGGTTGCAAGATTATGAGACATAGATCTTAGTTAGAATGAAAGTTTATTTGATAGTTAGAATGAAAGTTTATTTGAAAATATGTATTCTCAAAGAAATAAGCCAAGATTTTTTTTTTATTTTGTAGAAAATGTTGAATACCAAGTTAACGAAAGCCAAAACACATTACAGTACTAATTGTGTAGTTGGTGAAGTTCTTGATAATAGATGGCGGGAACATCTGGTGAGAGGCAATGGAATGGAGGAGGTTCCCATGTAAGACCTGTGGCAAACTCTTTAAGAAGAGTTCTTACCTACAACGTCATGAGAGAAAATTTCATAATAAAGGTGAAGTCCCGATCGAGAAGGAAAGCGAAGCAGACAAGGAGTGGCTAGAACAAGATCCTGGTGATTTGATCGGAGAGATCTTCAATGAAAGTAGCTCTGGCGATAGTAGTAGCGACAGTGGTGAAGAGGAAGAAAGGGGGCAGGAAATCTCATCAAGAGAAAGTGGACAGAATCCTGTATCACAGGTTGACCCGACAAACAAGAAAAGTGGGGAAGAAAACAGTGGCAGTGCTTTGGAGGAAGGTAGAACAGTGAAGAAACCCACAGCCCCATTACCTGTTTTCGTTCCAAAGAGAAAGACACCTGACCACATGCCGGAGAAGGACATGTCAGTGAACCAATTCAGGTTTAGGTCATATCTCTCTAAAAGCACAAAACTGACTTTGAAGAAAAGTCACGAAACCTTGTGAAGAAAAGGAAGTTTGCCAATCACATGCATCATAAAATATGATTAAATGAGTATATTTACAATTGTAAATTATTTCTAAATCTTCATTTTATGACATTATTTAACAGCCTACATCCTTATAAAGTAATGGATGTAATGATACTGTCAAATATTTTCACTGAAAAGTAAAAGATAAAATTTAAACATCTCATTTTCTTGAGTAAACTGAACACGTTAGCAGTAGCTCCCTACCTTGCTTAGGTAGCTTAGTTTTATTAATAACCAAAAAAGTTACAACTCAAGTTAATAAGTTCATAAAAGCAGTGTCATTTCAACATGAAAAAAAAGGTCATAATTTTAGTAGTTTCAACTTGTCATGTTTAAAAAATACCATGACTTGATGTTCCCTTTTAAAAAAGGTTTTAAAATAAAAAAAAAAGATGGTTCATCCTAACTTGTGTGATGCAAGAGAGCGATCCCCCAAAAAGCAAAAACATGTACTTGTAGCCATGCTATGTTTCTAAAGTTCGATTTCATTTAAGTGGTTAACCCCATGCCACCCTGCATATATTTTTATGCATGGTTAGAAGAGCTTTATCATATATGGTTCATACATGTTCTATACATACAAACCCTTCCAACGATTTCGTACAGGTGACCTCCTTGGTCTGTATTTTCAGTTTTGATATTTGTTTTTAGCCGGGCTTATTGCTCAAAGAGCAATTGCCGGCTTATGTCATCCTGTTCAAGACAGGAAGTCAACCCCAAAGTCGCCATTTGAAAGTTACGTGCAAAAATATAGTTCTTACTCTCAACCGCTTTTGAGATAATACAAACGCTAAATAAAGCAACAAAAACCAGAAGTCTCTGTCGAGACTGAAGCTCTACTGTTATAGCAAAGGAAGAGAAAAGTACAAGCAGCTGGGATTTGAAAGTTTACAACAGCAATAAATAGAATAATGATCGTTGAAAAAGTAAATTCTATTTGTGCCAAGTTATACTGAAATCAGACCAAAACTTAGGAGGAGTAGCATTTTGAAAGAATTTCACAGAAATTTCTATTTTTAGTAACCAAGGCAACACCGTTCATCGAAATCAAAAACTGATACACAGAATTATGTATCTTAGTGTATTCTACTTGTGTGCCAAGATATACTGAAATCAGATCAAAACTGTAGGAGGAGTAGCATTTTGAAAGAATTTCACAGAAATTTCTATTTTTAGTAACCACGGCAACACCGTTTCAAAAACCGATACACAGAATTATGTATCTTAGTGTATTTTATTGTGTGCCAAGATATACTGAAATCAGTTCATCAAAACTGTAGGAGGAGTAGCATTTTGAAAGAATTTCACAAAAACCGATACACAGAATTATGTATCTTAGTGTAGTCTACTTGTGTGCCAAGTTATATTGAAATTAGACCAAAACTGTAGGAGGAGTAGCATAAAAATTGTTTACAGACAGCAAGAAAAAATTAATTACGCAAAGCTCTTCTGGTCTCTGACCTGTTTAAAACGAAGTTTTACCTATATAAATAAACATTAGTAGTAATGACTTTGAAAACTTCAGTCCTAAGTCAAAGAACATATTTCATTAGCGTAAGGATTTTTGATAATCAGTGTTATCGTAGTTCTCTACACAAACAAGGTAAAGCAGGAGAGGGAACCAGACTGGCCTGTTTGTTTACATTCAGCTGCGGTACCAGATTAATTCTGATTCTGACAAAATCGGATCGTGGTATTAGGTTGGAAAAACTCACTGTCAGTGTCTTATCATTTATATTGATAGTTTTAAAATAATTTTTTCATCAGAATTTAAACGTGATTCATGTAAGAAATTCATTCAACTCTGTAAATGAGCCCGGCTCTCTGTACTTCTGATTACTTTGATTAACTTTTGTACTTTGGGCTAATTAAAACATACATATGATGATAAGTAGTGGTGTGACAGATTACAGCAGTGCGTTGTCTTATTGAAATTTTCTTGACAAAGAATGAGTGCACTTTAGTACGTCATTTGGAACCTTTTTGGTTATCCACTTTAAGCTTTACATTACAATATTCTAAATTACTCTGAACGACTATTATGCAAGCATATGCTTTTCTATATTTATGCTTTGAAGTTTTTGTCATAAATATTTCTATAATTACAGACAATGTCATTGAAAGTACATGTATAAGCCTTAAATTCCGAATTTAAGGTATCCGAAAATAGATGGATACATTTAAATCGCATGAATGTGGAATGTAAACATTAGCACATACATGTATGATTTTTTCGCAATCAGATTCTACATATGAATTTAAATGAAGCTCAAGAGAGATATGGTGTAATTTCATGGTGCACAAATAATGAATAATTCTAGTTTTTAGGGATGCATGGTGTAGACCCTAACATTATTGAGGCGACATTAGCCTATACTTACTAATCACACTAACAATATCGCTAGTATAGCGGGAAAATGTTGTATGAATGACAAGATGTTTATACGCATGTTGTGTGGATTGGTCAGAGAGTGACCAACAGAAATTGATTTTGAGGTGTAGTAGAGAACTGGTTTTTAAAGGTTGGTCACTTCTATCCGCCGACTTAAGCGTGCAACAGCTTAATTATAGACGCCGGGGACTCAACAGCAAATAGATCGGTCAATTCAACAGGCCAACAATGAGATTGTGAGTCAGTTTTCCAGTATTTTGGACAGTAGACTTTCGACAGTTCAGAGAAGTATAAATGAAAATCAGAAAATAATTGCTGAGCGGCAAGAAGCGAAGTTAGAGCAAGTTTTCACAGATAATTATAAATTCAAAAAGCGCGGTAATGAAAAACAATATAAGCAAAATGTTAAAGTAATGGCAAAACTGAGGCAAACGAAGAACTGGAAGAGAATCACATTCAAGGAGTGAGACAAAAGATAACAGAAGTTGACTTAATTAAGCAGAGACAAAAACTAGTTAAGTTAGCAGATTCGTCATCGGCCGGGTGGAGAGCTGTAGATGAATATGTAAAGAACCCAATAGCTTCGGACTCAGATGATGAAAAAAGAATTTCCAAGGCGCAAACGAGGGCAGAGAGAAAAGTCAAGGACGAACGTATCAAACGTCGAAGGGATATGCGAGAGAAGTGGAGGCCCTACCCTTCCATCAACGCTACAGGAGGCAGTACTTCATCCTCTATAACGCCCGCTGTATGGCGATTGGGCCAGTGCTAAAGGTGTCATAAGAAGGGACACTAGAGAAAAGATTGTACAGAGAAAATAGATGAAAAGGTAAGTAGTTTTCTATTTGAATGTTTTGACAAAAAGCAGTCATGTGACACGAACACAGGTAAATCACCGGTAGGTAGATTGAGAAAAAATGTAGGTCAATAGCGTTCGATTGAAGCGAGCAGGTATGTTTGAGTGTTATTTGATTTGGTTACAAGCTGCCTTTATTTACAATTCCAAGTCCTATGGAACTTAAGAATAACAAATCTGCATTGGAAAATGCCAATTTTGTATCAAATGAAATAGAAAAGTTAGTAAAAAAGGTCTGTGTTCGACAGTTTATGGACAAACCTAAAGTAGTGAATCCATTGACTGTAGCAGGTAATAAACAAAAACAAAGGTTGGTTTTAGATGCTAGGCATGTCAATCCACATTCACAAGTATGAAGACGCAAGTACATCACGCGCGAACTATTTCAAGAGGGTGATTACATTTTTTCATTTGATTTGAAAAGCGCTTATCATCATATTATGATAAACACTGATAAATGAATAAGAGAGAGAGAGAGTATTTGGGTTTTAAAAGGAAAAACAAATTATCTGTGTTTAACGTTCTACCTTTTGACATAAGCACTGCTGGTTATATTTTCACAAAGGTTTTGCGAGAAGTAGTTAAATTTTGTAGATCGAAAGGGTTATAAAATCGTTATGTATTTAGATGACGGCATAGGTGGCGCTAAAACTTTAGATCACGCTAGAATTATTAGTGAAAACATTCAAGCTAATTTAAATGCATTAGGTTTTTTTAGTGGCTGATGAGAAGTGTCAGTGGAAACCAGTTCAAGAAATAATTTGGCTAGGTTTTGTTTGGAACACAAAACGTGATGATCAGTATCAAATTCTATAAACAAACTTAAAGGAAATGTTCAAAATATTTTGGAAGGCAAATTGGTTTGAAGTGAGATTCATTGCATCAGTAGTCGGTCAGATCATTTCAACACAAACTGTGTTTTGGGATGCAGTTAGGAAATCTTCAAAAATATTTTGGTATAGGCTTTCTAATGAACGTCTTTCGGTGAAAATTTGCATTTACGTTTGACATACAAAAGAATGGTTTGTATATAAATGTGGGGTACCCGGAGCAGTCACAAAATCAGATATTGAAAATTGCATTCAACTCTTCAGTGGACCTATAATAAGGTAATTCAATTTATGTGTATATTTTTTCCGCTTTATTTCAACACAACTTTGTTAGAATTTTGTTCAGAAATACGGAGACCATAAAAAATTAAGCGCGGTACAGAAATATTCGTAGAACAAAAAAATGGATTTTGACGTTAAGGGCGGAGCAGCCATCATACCTAAAATTTTGTGTAGCGCAATGTATAAGTCTTTTTCAGACCAGGTAATGTGTTAGGGTTTGTTATTTTTGATATACATGTTTTATTTCGCAATTAATTCAACCAGCGTAAAATCCAGTTCAGTTATTACGTACGGTATTATCTTATATTATGTTCCTTTTCCACAAATGAAAATATTACACTTGGGTAGCAACAGCACACATTTTTAAAGAATATTTTAATAGACTGATTTTGTAATGTTATATGGAATAAAAAAGAAGGAAAAGAATTAAAAGACTTCCCAATAGTTTTATATGTGAAACCATCTCTGGCTGAAATGACGTTTAATGACGTAACGATGCTGCTCCGGGTCGATAGACATATGCATGTTTATCAATTCACCGAAACTTTTCTTATTATCATAGGAATTAGAAAATTTGTTTAAGTGTTTTATTCGTTCTTTATAAAAAGTTGATGAATTTTCATGAAAGTATTCCCGTCCTTTATGGAGTAAATAAAATTGTCTCAATAATTTCCGAACAGCCCTCGTATTATTGCATTTTAATAAGATCCAGTTGGAATTCTTATATTATGTTGAGTAAGGAAGCTGTAGAGGAATTTCAGTTTTGGCTTAAAATTTGGAAAGCATGAATGAAAAGGGCGCTCCGCTGAGTAAGGTAATGGACCAAGATGTCAGACAAATTCAGATTCTGGATGTGGAGGTCATTTGACTCTAAGGTCCAAGGATGAACAGAAGATCTTTTGGAATTTGAATGGTATGGTATTTGGAATGAGTGTAAATATAGACAGCGTTCCACATGGAGGGAACTGGAAACTGTGAAGATATTTTTAGATTATTCTTTAGATTTGATCAAGAGCAATTCAGTTGAAGTAAATTCAGATAACAATAATGTGCCACACATTCTAAGGTAGGTAGTAGAAATAAGACATTGCTATGTCTCTGCATGGGCTGTGTAAGAAGGAGAATATTCAGTTGAATTGCAAATGGTTGCCTAGAACAGCTAAATAGAGAGCAGACACATTAAGCAGAATGAATGATTGTGATGACTGGGCAATTAAACAGGGAGTGTTTGAATATTTTGATGAAGCATGGGGTAAGCATACATGTGACAGATTTGCTTCTAAATATAATAGTAAGTGTGAAGTATTCAATTCCAAATACCGGTGCGCTGAATCAAGCGGAGTCGATGCTTTTGAACGGGTATGGTCAGATTGTGTTAGCTGGGTTGTACCACCACCTTGTTTGAGACAAAGATGTGTAAGAAAAATTGAGTTTGAGAGGTGTAAGTGTACTCTGGTGATACCAGAGTGGAAATCTGCACCCTTCTGGCCAATGTTGGTCTGTAAGGATGGCAATTTCATTTGGTATGTAAGAAATATAGCCAAACTTAAAAATGTTGATGTTGTGTGTAGAGGTAGGGGAAAGAACGGTATATTTGGTAAAGAAGGACTTGTGTTTAATATGATGTTCTTATGAATTGAATTTTGATTTTTCAGGAATAGGTTTGCAGAATAGAGTTCGGAAGGTAGCGCTGGACAGTGGAGTGAAACCTGGCAGTTATTTGGACGATCTTTGTCCCCACATGAGTGTTTTGATATTATCAAGTAAAAGTGACAACACGAACAAAAACTATTTCAACGCTTTCAAAAGGTGGGAGACCTTCATCAAATCACATGGACATAGTGCACTTCCGGCAAACCCCATTCACGTGGCATTGTATTTGACACACCTTTTAGATAATGGCGCAACGCAACATCCAATTCATTCGGTTGTGTACGGGATCAAGTGGGCGCATGACTGTTTGGGATTTACAGATCCTACAAAAAATTCATTTGTTCTATTAATACAGGAAGCAGCGAGGAGAAAAGTGTCTAAATCTGTAAACAAAAAGGACCGAATTACCAAAGAAGTTTTAATAGAGTTGTGTGTTAAGTTCCAGGATTCAACTGACTTGTTAATTGTTAGAAACCTCACAATGATTTTGTTTAGTTTTGCTGGTTTTTTGCGATTTGATTAGTTAAGGTCTCTCTGTTTCAACGATGTACTGATTGATGATGATTATTTAGTGATATGCATCAGAAAAAGCAAGACGGATCAATATCGGCAAGGGAACGAAGTACTTATTTCAAAAGGGGATACGCCTGCCTGTCCGGTGAGCATGTACCAGCGCTATTTGGAACTTGTTGGAGATGTGGGTGATAAACATTTTTTTGTATTCAGACCTATTTTTAGGTCGAAAGACAATTGTAAACTGTTTTTTAAAAATAAAAAGATAAGTTATTTTGCTTCAAGAAATAACATAATACCACTTATTAAATCTGTTGTTGGGGAAGTAGATATAGGGCTTCATTCTTTAAGGTCGGGGGGAGCGACTGTGGCTGCAAATTCTGATGTTGATGATAGATGTCTTAAAAGACATGGTAGATGGAAAACAGATAGTTCCAAAAGACGGCTATATTGTTGACTCAGTTGAGAAGCGTTTGATAGTTTCAAAATCTCTGGGTTTGTAATCACAGTCGTTTCTCTTTTTGCCCATACTTTGTGATTTCTAGCGCACGCACGGCTGGCTGTCATGCATAGAATGTTGTTGTTTTATGTTTGTATAAATACTGATAATTTCCCGCGTTTTGCTAGTATAGCGGGAAAATGTTGTATTAATGACAGATGTTTATACGCATGTTGTGTTGATTGGTCAGAGAGTGACCAATAGAAATTGATTTTGAGGTGTAGTAGAGAACTGGTTTTTAAAGGTTGGTCACTTCTAGCCGCCGACTTAAGCGTGCAACAGCTTAATTTTCTTATTTTATAGATAAGGGTATAAATGAATATATTTTTTTATTTTTTTTTCATAGGGTTGATAGATAGGTTGTGAGGTCCGTCGCAACAATTTTTGCATCCAGCGGCACTTGGCAACGGACACAGGTTTCTATAGTTTTTTAAAAATTATTTTTATCTCTAATTTTTCCTGGCCGGCCCTGATGCTTTTTCATGTTTTTCACAAAAATATAGTATAGAATATTATAATCGATGAGGCAGTTTTGGGGAATTTGGATGCTTTTTACACAGTGTTCTGTGTTATATATATGTATACTGAAGTACTTTTTACTGGAAACTGTCAATAAAATACGGCGTCCAGCGCACGCACGGCTGGTTGTCATGCATAGAATGTTGTTGTTTTATGTTTGTATAAAAGTAATGGAGTGAATACCCATTTTCGTACTGTCTAAGTATTTCCCGTCCATTGCACAATTTTTCTGTTTTAAATGAAAAACAGAGAGCAAATATCGTCGAAATTTTTTACTCATGCAACAATAAATAATTAGACTGGAGAAATATACAATCTTATCGACTGAAGAAATGATCGCCAACAACGTATTCAGAGAACATCTCCTACAAGACACACCTTCTGCATATGAGAAGTATAAATGAGCCGTCATAGCTGGGATATCAGCAATAATTACCACAAAGATAATGCATGACGTAATCAAAGACATCCTATCAGTTGATGCGTTTGTCTTCATAACTTGTTCCTTTCCACCGCCGCCATGTTTTTTCCTCCAATGGCTGATTTTCCTCAACTTATAAACCAAGCAGTAGTTAACAATCACTAAAATGACAAACGGTACAAACTTTGCAAACACTGTTTTGATCGTGCTGACAATTTTGTAATCAATGACTGCATTTTGAGGCCTGCAACTAAGAACGGTTGCATTGGACCGAATGTAGGATTCTACAACCACTCTCTCATATTTTATATTTATCAAGTGAGGAAGGAATATGGAAAGTGATATAACACCAAGAACGAAAATTGAGATTAAAGTCTTGTTTGTCGTAAAAATCCTACTTGCTCGGTATGGAATTGAAACAATATACTCGCAACGTCTTTGTATTCCTCCGCAACAATTTTGATAAAAATACAAAAGGATGCACTGAAAACAATTGGGATCTGTAATCAATTATAACAAACACACCAGGTTGTATGTATTCCTTTTGCCCTAAGGTGTAAAAGTAGATGGATGGTACAAAATCACTCATGGCCCCCAGGCATTGTAGTACAGCCATTGCCACCAATATTTTGTGTGCAGGAGAATGAAATTGACCTCTCACGATAAGAAAGATCAGTAGAATATTTACAGGAACGGTTATTGCCGTAATGATAACGCTGATAAAATGACAGTTCTCTCTCTATTGGCAAATTAATTGATGAAAATAATTAAAAACGGGCATACCGCCTCATACCGCCTTTGCAGTGCTTGTCAATGAGGGCAATTTACACGCACGGGTAATTAACTTGTAGTTATATAGCAGACTAGTGTAAACAGGTTTCTTTTAAAAATGACCAGTGCTTACCGACGCCTATTCACCGAGTTAAAAAACACGACACGAGTTCTCAGAAAAAAGTTCTTCACATGTTGATTTATTTTTGCAGAAAAATATATTTGCGAATGCAATGTACGCGCAAATTTGCTAAAAATTTATCTACAGTAAAAATTTCCAGATTTACGGTAATATACTGCAGCAGAAAAGGGAACATGTGGCAGACCAGAACATGCAAAAAGGGGGGTTAAACTTCTTATAAAATTATTAAACTTGAAAAAAATGTTTCAACCCCTTTCTCTGGTTTTTGAAAAGGGTGCACTGGGGTTCGCCAGAGAAATATATTCAAAATTGAACACAAACTTTAGACACTATAAAGAACAATATTCAATATGATTTTATTTCCCTTAAGAAAGAAAAATACCTTTGCAAAATGAAGGTAGCTAGGCCTAGTATATGATATTTAATATTTACATTGTCAGATTTGCAACAAATTTTGGAAGAAATATAAGAATTTCAACGTTTCCCTCAAAACACCTAGATTATTGATTTTTTTGTTTGTTTTTTCTGTAATGGAGCATCAAAAACAAAGGTACATGAAGACACAAAACATAGATTAAAAAAATGAAATGAACTAATGTACCTTCACCATCTGCTTAATTTTCTGTGGTTATTCTTCATATCTGCATTTTCCATTCCATTACAAATTAATCATTCAATAGATTGTCTGTATGATATTTCTTTACACTGCTTTAATATCCATGTATGTTTTAAGGAAGAACAATTTTGACACAACTCCCCTTCAAATTATTTAAAATGCCTTTTACATGTACTGTGTAGCCGAATCAGTCAAGTTAATTTTCATTTAAGCCTGCATTCTTGAAAAAAATGCTTCAGTGGTCATTAACACCTTTTCGAACATCCGTTCTTTTTTCTAACATCGGACTGTCTCAGGTAAATCAAAAAGCAATGTTTTAAGTACGGTAGAAGGTATATGTATTGGATATATGCCTCATAGAGTTCTGTATTAAAAAAATCAGACAGTTTGAGGCCCGTTAGAGCCAAAAACTGATATATTTTTAATACAGAACTGTATGAGGCATATATCCAATACATATACCTTCTTTACCAATATAGCGCTCATGTGATTCGATACCCAAGAGTATGTTCTATGCATACATATACAATTTCTAAAACGGGGTAAATTACTGACAAAAAAGTTAATGAAACAAGAATATCAGTTTTGTGTAAAGTCATAATAAGTTCTATGGTTGATACAGTGACCTTGTCATCAAAAACAATGTATCATTGAGTCAAATGCTGACTGACGTTTTTCATTCTAATTGTAAGGCTATTATTTACACACTGAGTTGTCGGCGGATTTTACCGTTCTTTACCGATCAATAGAAGATCGGCAGGGGATCCTCCATATTCCGTAGCTCCTGACCTTATACGCACCTCTCATGTTTTGGGTGTCCGTATTTGTTCTGCTCCAATTTTGTATTGTTTAATGGGCTTTTGAGATTAGATACTGTTTGTTTTTCTTGCATATTTCATTATAAACAAAATTTGATAATAAATGAAATTATTTAATACTGTTTTTCAAATAAGATGCGTAAAAATAATACTATTGAAAAAGAACGGAAATATCATTTGCGTAATTAATAACAATAACGCGCTTTCATTTGAATTTTACAATTTACGAACAATAAAATATTATAGTATTTTGTCTTTGTCAATTTTTTGAAGTACAAGAGAAGCTTCCAGGGAATACAGGGACCGCACTGATGGCCGGGGTGTCTACGTTTCTCGTGCTTAGTGCCCTAGTTTTTGGTGTCGCCGTGTTTTTGTACCACAGAAACCTAAAACAACGTATGTCGTCATGGGGAAAATTTTAAACGAGTTATGAAAATTTTCAATTAATTCTCCTTTTTCCCGAATCATGAATTTTTAAAGTAAGAATACAAGGAGTAAAAAGCGTTAAAACAATTCTTATATTTTATTTATTTACAGAAGGTGTTGATAGGAACCAAATTCTCCAGAAACATGCATTGTAAGTTTAAATCTGTAAAATTCGGCGTCCTTTTCTGACTGAAACGTCTTGGTACCAATATTGAGACCACATTTTACAAAAATTCTCTAAGTTTTTAGCTACTTTTTTATCAATCTATTGATAATCTTTGTCTAATTGATAAAGGAATGGATTGGGAGAGACCAACCACACTGCAGACCTGTATGTAGAAGTGCCTTCAGAAAATAATGAGGATGGTATTTAATCTAATAATAAATGCAAGGAAAGTGTAAGTAGGTTGACAAATCAACTCTTATTACAAGTAAGTAAGGTACAGTAAGACATTTTTGAAAAAAAAACCAAAAGATGTGTTTGTGAAACACTGATGCCCCCGTATGTAAAATTTTCTCAAATTTATAAAAATCAAACATGATGATACCAAAGTGACGCCTTCTCAAAGAAATAAAAATGTATGTGAAATATAAAACCCTAGCACCACCTGATCAAAATTTATGGCCCAGGTAAACGTTTTTTAAAGTTTAACTCCAGGGTCAAAGTTATTTGTTTCTAAAGAAAGGCATTGTCACAAAGATTATAAATGGAATATGGTAAGTATGAATGTCCTAGCACCAATGTAGTTCAAACGTTACTGCCAATGTTAAAAATTTTAAAGAGTATGTCAAACTCCAAGGTCAAAGGGTCAGAGTTCTTGATATCCAATGGAGGGTCTTCTCACAAAGATTACATATGTGAAGAATGAAAGCCCTATCCCTTAACGTTCAAAAGTTATAGCCAAGGTTAAAGTTTTTTTCACAATCGGAAATCTCCAAGGTCAAGGTCAAAGTAATTGGTATCCAATGAAATGTCTTCCACAAAGAATACAAATGTTTAATATTGAAAGTCTTAGTATCTACTGTTTAAAAGTTATGGCCAAGGTTAAAGTTTTTAAAAATTAGTTCAAACTCCCAAGGTCAAGGTCAAACTGTCAAAGGTCTTGCTATCAAATCAAAGGTCTTCTCACAAGGATTACATATGTAAAGTATGAAAGCACTAGCTCTAACCCTTTAAAAATTATGGTTAAGGTTAACTTTTTTCAAAGTAGGTCAAACTCCAAGGTCAAGGTCAAAAGGTCAAGGTTGTTGGTATCCAATAAAAGGTCTTGCCACAAAAATTACATGTGTGAAATATAAAAGTCCTAGTGTCTACCGTTCAAATGTTGTGACCAAAGTATAAGTTTTTATTAAAAGTAGTTAAAACTCCAAGGTCAAGGTCAAAGGGTAAAAGTTGTTGGTGTCCAATGAAAGGTCTTCTCAAAAAGATTACATATGTGAAGTACGAAAGCCCTAGCCCTCACCGTTCAAAAGTTATGGTCAAGGTTAAAGTTTTTTCATAAGTATGTAAATCTCCAAGGTCAAGGTCAAAAGGTCAAGGTTGTTGGTATCCAATGAAATGTCTTGCAACAAGGAATACATATGTGAAATATGAAAGTCCTAGTATCTACTGTTTAAAAGTTGTGACCAAGGTTAAAGTTTTTAAAAAGTAGTTAAAACTCCAAGGTCAAGGTCAAAGGGTATAAGTTCTTGGTATCCAATAAAAGGTCTTCTCACAAAGATTACATATGTGAAGTACGAAAGCCTTAGTCCTCACCGTTCAAAACTGATGGTCAAGGTTAACGTTTTTTCATAAGTAAGTAAATCTCCAAGGTCAAGGTCAAAAGGTCAAGGTTGTTGGTATCCAGTGAAAGATCCTGCCACAAACAATATATTTATGAAATATGAAAGTCCTAGTACCTTCCATTCAAAAGTTATGGCCAAAGTAAAATTTTGAAATTTCTGTGTATAAGTGGGTCAAACTCCAAGGTCAAGGTCAAAAGGTCAAATTTGGTGGTACCCAAAGAAAGGTCTTGTCACAAGGAATACACGTGTGAAATATGAAAGTCATAGCTCAACTAAATCAAAAGTTATGGGCAAGGTTAAAGTTTTTGTGACGGACAGACTGACAGACTGACAGACGGACAGACTGACAGACTGACGGACAGACGGACAGACGGACAGACGAATGAGATTTAATGTCACCTCGCTTTTGCGAAAGCGGGGGACAAAAATGTAAAATGCTTAAAATAAAAAGGCATTTGACAATGTTGAATTTCATAATCAAACGGGAAGTTTTCAGGACTCACATATTTGATTATGTACCAAACAACTGTGCTCGCCCTAGCGCTGTCGCACTGTCAACATATTGCTTAAAATTCAATACAAAGGAAATTCAAATTCAAAATAATTCTGATGAATTTCAAATCAATATGCTTAGCGCTTTCCAGTACTTTTAGTACTTTGATTTATTATGAAAACGTTGAAATTTCGTTATCATTTGTACTTCAATGGCAATTTACTTTCTTTGATTAGTACATGTACCTATATCACATGTAGAATAACTGCAGCTGGTAAAAGAAAAATTACTATTAATGTACTTATACTTACCCTTGCAAATGAATTGAATTGAAGTTCTCTCTTGAAATTATAAAATTTTATATTTAACAAATATCAAATATCTTGAAAGATTAAACGAATTGGAACACATTGTTTACTGATGTGCACAACTGTGTAACAGATAACAAATGTCCTTAAGAAAAGTTTGAATCAAGTCTATATACCCATTACTTTACAATACTACGACCAGTTGGTCAAAACATTCCGATCACATCTTCATTTGTGGTTCAGTGAAGCACAAACTTTACCAGAGTATACGTGAAGTTAGTAACTTTTCAACATTTTCTTGTATAATCTTTGTATACTAAACAAATACCAATATATTTTTTGTTGAATGAATATTTAATTTCCTGTTGTATTTTTTTTTCTTTTTAAAATTTCAAAATAGTACGAAAAATGATGATCAAAAGAATTCCTTTATTTAAGTGTATCACAAAACATTCTTAAAAAGAACGAGGGCGCTTTTGATTGCCATTCGGCAGGAATCGGCGCACTTGAAAATTTCATTGACATGTCACTTGAAATTTTGATTTTGATTGTCATTCGGCAGGAATTGGCGCACTTGAAAATTTCATTGACTTGTCACTTGAAATTTTTATTTTGATTGCATGCCATTCGGCAGGAATCGGCGCACTTGAAAATTTCATTGATATACATTTCACTTGAAATGTTCGCATTTTTAATGTATCAGAATCCTGAAAAAGAAGAAGCTTCTTAAATGTAAAGGGTTTCATGCATATTCAGCTTACAGTTATATAGCAAATACTTGTACGGTAATTTCTGGTAGATATATTGTAGAAAGACAGAAATAACTAACATTTGATAATTTCGACGAAGTTGGCGGGAGCTTATTGTCCTTTCTGACATAATTTATTTTATCAACAAAGTTTCAGTTGCTTCAATTTCAGTCAATTAAGGAATGACCGGGTTAGAGCAGGTTAAGGTTTTTGAGCAGGTCCTATTTCCAAGTACCTAAAAACCCTATGTTGATCAAATCTGTATTAGATGATACTTCACCTGACTTGTTTCGGTTGCTGGACCTGACTTATATTTTCCGGATGAGAGACCAGATTTGGTTTTAGAGCAAGTTCATTCTAAAGTAACAATAAGCCCTTTGATGACCAAACTTGCATGGATGATACATCGATCTAAGGATGCACAATGATTACCTGACTTGCTTTGGATGCTGGATCTCACCTTTATTTCTGAATGAGGGACCAAGTTAAATATTTTCTGGAGTAGGTTCATTCAAAGGTAAATATTTGCCGTATGTTGACCAAATTTGCGGCATGGGTACTACTTCTCGGGATGCATACCACTTGATTTTTTTTCTTGATGAGTGAATAGACTATCATAATTGCTTAGTGTTGCGTCTTGGGATATACATGTACATACTAGATTATCAGTGTAAAATGGGACTTTGCTTTACGCACTTAATTTTGAATTGAAATATTTTTTTTGCAGTTGATGGTGTGTATGCATTTTTTACGTCTGGATTTTGTAAAAAAAAAAAAAAAAGTAATAAATAAATAAATAATGAAATAAAATAAATAATGATTTAAGGTACTCAAGTTCAGAAAATCGTACATTTACTAATTGAAAATGCTCTCAATAATCTCTCCGAATTCTCAATCATGTGTTTTTATCCACGATTATTCTTCAAAATTAATTTTAAGTTAATCAAATTGTATTGGGAAAGTAGTAAATCTGTTTTGTCAGGAAATGCAAATAAAAACACATACAATATACATTTAATAAACAGACATATTAATTTAGACATTAGAATCATTTGGTACCCAGGCTTTTTGAAAAAAAATACACACTTCTTATATATAAAACATGTACAAGGTACTTTTAGTTTCTTCTATTAACTTCGATCAGTGTACTTTAGTATATTTAATTCAACTAAAGTTATGATATTTAACTCAATTGGCAAGCCTCAAGGAAATGAATTTAGTTTTAATGGTAATGTTATGGAATGCCATATACGACAGCCAACTGCTTAATGCCAACTGCTGACTGCTTACTGCCAACTGTAGGCAGCTTCCTGCTAACTGCCACACATATTTGAATAAATTTTATTTTTATATTGATAATTATGTGAATTTTCCAAAAAAAAAGAAAGAAAAAAAAAAACAGGCGCGGATCTAGAAAATTTTTTCCAAGAGGGTCACTGATGTTAAAAAAATATCCAACTTCAGATATTTCTTGACAAGAAAAAAAAACGTAAACTTAAGTCCTTTCCTTAATTTGAAAATTTATTTCGGCCGGGGAGAGGGGGTTCTCATGCGTCATACCTTCATGTCTATGACATTTTTATACCAACTTAACACGAAACCGCGTTTTCGGGGGGAGGGAGGGAGGGGGGAAGTTCTAAGGTCCCTTTAAGTTGATTTATTTTATACATTGAATAACTTTTAGTTGGTTTAGTTTGTGCATTAAATAACTTTACAAATTTCAGAGGGGTGGTCCGAACCTCTCTCTAGATCTATGCATGGAAAACATATCTTATTTGTAAAAACAAAGAGATATAAATGTTTGATCGGCGTTTTCTACGTGGAGGTTCTAAGATCAGTTTTAGTTCGTTTAGTTTATACATTAACCCATGACTGTACAAATTTTAAATGCCCCCCCCCCATCCCACCCCACCCCCAAGATATGTGCATGTGAAACATTATAACACACAGAGATATGCATCTTTAATTTGAGGAAAGTTTTAGCTGTAGAATATAATGAAAATGTAAACTTATTTTTAAAACATCTTTCCCTGAAAAACAACAATTTTTTTTTTCATTTTTCCCTCTTCAAAGGTTTTGTTGTCTCCGGGGGTTGGGGGAGGGTGTACTTCTTTAAAGATTAAAAGCAGAAAATAGTCATTTTATTACCTATTTCAAATAAGAAAACCAATAGAAAATATACTTTATCAATCGCATATATTGAATAAATATTAAATAGAAAAAACATATTGGTCATTTAATCAATTTAATTTTACCAGGATGACCCTCTTGGAAAAAATGTCCTGGATCCACGCCTTATGGAATGCCATATACGACAGCCAACTGCTTACTGCCAACTGCTGACTGCTTACTGCCAACTGTCAGCTGCTTACTGCCAACTGCCACACATATTTGAATAAATTTTATATTTGTATTGATATTTACATGAATTTTCACAAAAAGGGGAAAAAAGGGCACGGGTCCGGGACATTTTTTCCAAGGGGGTCACCCTGGTAAAATTGAATTGAATGAAATGACCAATATGTTTTATCTTATGTACATGTATATTCAAAATATGCGGTTGATAAAGTACATTGTTTATTTTTTTTTTATTTTTTTTCCTATTTTAAATAGGTAATAAAATGACTATTTTCTGCTTTTAATCTTTAAAGAAGCCCCCCCCCCCTCCTCCGGAGACAACAAAACCGTTGAAGAGAGAATAATAATAAGAAAGATTTGTCGTTTCGCATAGAAAGATGTTTGAAAATAAATTTCCGTTTTCCATTATATTCTATAGTTAAAAATTTCTTCAAATTAAAGATGTATATCTCTGTGTGTTATAATGCAGGCACGTAGCATCGTTTTTGAAAGTGGGGGGGGGGCAACCAAGAGAAAACTCTTTTTACTTACCTGAAAAAGTTGACAAGCAAAAAAAAAAAAAAGAAAAGGAAATAACCCAAACTCGAAAATCCTATTTCTTCGGGGGGGGGGGGGGGGGTGTAGGTGGCTAACTTTATTTTAAGTCCAACTACCTTTCACTTACATTTTTTTCCACACAATACTACATATCCTTGATATCATTATACTATGGGTCAGAAAGCCCCCCCCCCCCCTTGTTGCTACGTCCCTGTAATGTTTCACATGCATAGATCGGGGGGGGGGGCATTTAAAAATTGTTCAGTAATTCGTTAAATAAACTAAACGAACTATCGGTATAACTGACCTTGGACCCTCCACGTAGAAAACGCCGATCAAACAATTATATCTCTTTGTTTGTACAAATAAAATATGATTTACATGCATAGATCTAGAGAGAGGGGTCCGGAACACCCCTCTGAAATTTGTAAAGTTATTTAATGCACAAACTAAACCAACTAAAAGTTATTTAATGTATAAAATAGGGATGTCAACGAATAGTCGACTATTCGACTGTCAGTCGAACGGACCGACGATCGAATAATGAAACAACATTCGAATATTAAATAAATGCAAGAAAAGGGGGGGGATAATGAAATTTTCATCTCAAAATTGAAAAACTTAAAAGGGTCCATCCTCAAACTATACATCTGTATATTGTTCGTTCTCAGATATTTGTTCCCATTTCGCCTTAACTGTAAAATTTAGCATTCCCATTTCGCTTTAGTAAGCTCTCAGGTAAATTAAGGCGAAATGGGAACGTGAATAAACACATAATTAAGTGCTCGAACACGACTCATAGTATATAAATAATTTTCTACATAGTAGTGTCAAAATACAGTAATTACATACCGCAATAATTATTTCTCAATGAGTGACTTTTTTAGTTAGTGTACGTAGTAAATTATGCAACGCTATACTTGACTATGAAAATTATTTAATTGATATGTACGAATTATATTTATAAACTCTAGCAATAACAAATGCTTAAAACACAAATATTTGCATAGCCGTGAAGTTATAAAATTCCGATAATTATTAAAACAATAACCTTACCTGAAAAACATTTTGATATATAGCTTGGGCAATCATTAATTAAACAAACAGTATTTAACATTTTCATCGGAGATGTGGATAGTGTGCTGTTACAATTACGAGATTTCAATTTATTTCAGTAAATAAGCTTTCAAAAACCCTGTCTATAACAAAAAATGATACCAAAGTAGTCGACTATCGTTCGAATAATGCAATCGAATGTTCGACTGAGGAAAATTAATATTTTGACATCCCTAGTATAAAATAAATCAACTAAAAGGGACCTTAGAACCCCCCCCCCTCCCCAACCAAAAATGTGGATTCGTGTTAAGTTGGTATGAAAAAATGTCATACACATGAAAGTATGACGCATAAGAACCCCCTCTCCTCGGCCGAAATAAATTTTCACATTTAGGAAAGGTATTTACGTATTTTTTTCTTGTCAAGAAAATTTTGGGTTGGATTTTTTTTTTTACCAGAGTAACCCCCTTGGAAAAAATGTCCTATAGATCCGCGCCTTTTTTTTTTTAAATTTACATAAATATCAATATGAAAATAAAATTTATTCAAATATTTGTGGCAGTTGGCAGTAGCAGCTTGACAGTTGGCAGTAAGCAGTCAGCAGTTGGCTGTCGTATATGGCATTCCATAACGCCTTTTTTTTTTTAAATTTACATAAATATCAATATAAAAATAAAAATTATTCAAATATGTGTTGCAGTTAGCAGTAAGCTGCTGACAGTTGGCAGAAGCAGCAGTCGGCTGTCGTATATGGCATTCCATATAATGCAATTCAAATTGTACCAAGATACATGTACTGTTATTTAAGTATTATGATGAAATGTAATAGGAAGTTTAATTTAGCAACAGCTGTGCTTATTGAAAAGGCTAGAAAAGCATGTTTTAAAATGAACAGAATTATTGGATTTGATAACCCATGTAAACTTTGATACATGCACGATGGAGGGGTGGATTAATAATTTTTTTTATTTCAATATTCAGACTTTTTTAATCAAGTGATTTCTTTTATTGGAGATTAAAAAAATAAATATTATTGATTTGTAATTTTTACTCGTGATTTTTTCTTTTATGTAAGGAGATCATTTTCTAAAATGATCTACATGTATCTTCTTATTTTTTTTTCCTTCAAAACATTTAATTTACTATGATTACGATGAATGCGTTTAGGTTACAAATAAATTTCATATTAAAATAATTATTTTACGTAGTTTCACTCAAAACCAGACACAAAACACGAAATGTTGACCCTGATTTATAAATTACAAATATTAAGAGAACTTGATCCTTCCATTCTGAAAAATATCGGGCTAGGAATCCTTTTAATAGAAACCGGAAGTCTCAATGTTGTCGACGATCCACTCTTGACGCAACGCACGTTGTCTTCACACGATGGACCTGTCAAGTATTTTCAGCAATACCGTTGAAGGAATAAAAAATGGGGTAATCCTTCAGTGATGGGAATCTTAGTTGCTGTATCTGTAGTAGTCTTAACTATACGTAAGTCTATTGTAAATAACAGTTCTTCTTGTTTTTTCACTATATATCTACTAGACGGAGATCCACAATGAACATATGGACAGATGAAATTAAAATGTTTGGTCAAGGAAGTATTTCTTTACCTTACCATTTAAAACATCTTTTATCCAAAGTTCTTGGAAATTGGCTAGCCTGATAAAGAAACCAGAATATATTTACAATATAGGAAAGACTACATGTGCACATCTGACCTCAGCTGTTGAAAAATCGTCTCTGATCTACTCAACCTTACAAATTTATTTCATTTTAATTTGAATTCAGGAAAATTAGCGATCTAATAAACAGAGTACACTTAAGTACACTCGCTCCGAAGGAGAGGAGGATAATCCGATATAATTAGATTAATTATTTTTATTAAATAATATTGCAATATTGTAGTGTTGTATAAGAGTACCAAGTTAACCATCAAAGAATGCAAGTGCATGTATTAGATAGTAAAACACAGCTATGCTGATACTCGGATAAACGAGGGGTGGGACGATACACAGATCTTGCGATACGATACGTATCTCGATATATTAGCACGATACGATACGTATCTTGATATTTAATTGCATCAAATACTCTGGAAACGATTCTTTCTGCGTTTAGCGCGCTTTACATCCAAGGCTGCTTAAAAGTAAAAACGTTTTACCCCTAATCAACGACTTATTAGTTCTACAGTGTGTTTTAAATATCAACATCTTCTCGCTTCGTACAAGCCGCCATTTTCCAAGGACAGTACTTTCATTTTCAATTTTTGGATAGGTCGTTCGTGTATCATTTCGTACCGATATTTGGATGCTTGTATCGTAAACCGTATCTTAGAGGAAAATATCGGTACGTATCGGTATATCGTCCCACCCCTAGGATAAACCATATTTTACGTAATAAATACGTTAAATATTAATGTTATACTGTTTAGAAATGTATAGACTAACAAATTTCCTTAATTTTTATGTACCGTTAGACTCGATCTTGTTAGTAGTTCTTCACAAAATAGGATTGAATTTTTTTTTATTAGTTTTCATTGTTTATATAATTTGGGTAACACAAATCAAAGAAATGGTTGCTGGGGGGGGGGGGTATACAGTTTGAAAAACTGAGTTATAATGACCTCTTTTTAATGATTTCTATGAGATGCCGCCACAGACATGTGACACTTGGAGGTATTTTT
>NW_026929316.1:0-37805 GCF_032062105.1 Saccostrea cuccullata | reverse complement strand
ATCCATTCTAGTTGCAGTATTGGTAGTCTATTGGCATACGATCCAAAGTCTGGAATTTTTTACATGATAACATTGTATATGGGAAAGTCCCTTTGCAGTATACACGATTCTCCTTGAAAGGATAAAAATCTGCCAAAACACATTCTGCTGTTTATGCCGTTTTTGGAGACACTAGGTCCTAAGTGTTATAGTGTAATAAGAGTGTTGAATTGAAGGAGTGTATATGTATTTCAGATGTTATATTGATAGTGTGTATGTAAAATGTTCAGTTGAATGGGTGTAAAAGACGTGTTCATTTGGAGTGTAACTCTGGTGCTCATTTAGCAGGTGCAGAGTTAAAGTTAAAAAAAGAGCAATTGCATCCAATAACTACAATCTAAAAGCTTAAATAATACGTATGGTTTTTTTCTTTTCTGAATAGCGTTGATATTAAGGCTAGTGTCCATTTGCAGGGTGGGGAGTTCAGATGTTGAATTGGCACCTCTTACACGTAAGTGTGGGTGTGTGGGTGTGTGTGTGTGTGTTGATGGGAGAGGGGTGGGGGGAGTAAATTGATTGGGTATATGGCAGCTTTCAAGGTGTTTCTGCCTAATCAAATATAAAACAGTTTGTACATTTTGAAAAAATCATCAAAAACACTTTACACTAATTTGAATAATATTATTTGTTGTTGATATATATGAGAAAATAGATTTAAAAAGTTCCAATTATGGGCCAAAAATTTATAGCCCCCCTTTATCAAACCTAATTTACATCATTAATTAATTTCTGTTGTTTAATTCCAGACTGGTAATGAATTACAAATTGAAATACCTAATAAGATCGAGGCCCATGGGTCACATGGTCAGCTGAGCATATTATGCTCAGTTTGATGAATATACATGTATTATGTAAATTATTGAATTATATTGACTTTTTCCTTGGTAAAGCCCAATTTGAAGTAGTGTGCATTAAGAGGCAAACACCTTAGTGCGGGTATTACTGTCTCATGACAGCATCTAGTTTACACATTAAATTGACTTCGATTTTTCCAGTTTTCTTGATTATGACAAAGAGTGCAGTGTCAGCGTTCTGACCAACCCTGGCACGTACCTTTTATGTTTTTTAAGGTTCAAATAACGTTAATTTCCTCCTAATTTATATTGCTTAAATAGATGGTATTCCTAATTTATACTGTTTAAATGGATGGTATTAGCTTCTAGACTATTTGTCATCCCCATATTTCATATCAGGTATTTTGTTTTGATTTATATAATATACAATAAGGTACAAGTCTGTCACAATAAACTGATTTGAATTGAAGCTCAAGCAAACATCGTTTGACTTTTTCTGTTAAGTCTTACAGAAGCTAGGTTTATCTCAGCTTACGGAAAATGACAAGTGATGTTCGATGCATTTGCATGTAAATTTTAATTTCTAAAATGCTTAATTTCATGAGGTTATAAACATCTTTATAAATGTTTCTCATAATGTACGACAAATCAATTATCTTAACGATTAAATGCCATTGCCAAGTTGACTGTTACACTATCTAATGGTTTTCAACATATCTTATGAACGGCAGTGCCCTGGCAAAATAATCCATGCGTTCCTTTCAAATATCAATCATGTATATGAAAATTTTGAGAAAATATGGAATGTCTACCTTCTGCAGTTCTCAAAATTAAAATTGCTATATAGGGACGACAGCCGGAAAGAGACAAGCTTGGCAAAGCGAACACGAAAAGTCACTCTGCTCTGCAGGCGACTCAAACATCATATTAAACTTTGACGGGTCTTCATACTTTGTTTTTCTAATGTGCATGGGTAAATAGTCTTTTTGCGTTTCATTATTCATGGAATTAGATATCAATGTTAAAAATTCATTGGGATATGATATTAAGAAGTTGGTCACGAGAACATATCCTATTTAGTACGTATGATCACATATAACTTCATATCATATCCTCGCCCAATGAAAAGTCTCGCACAATTTGCATTTTATTCGCTCGAAAGTATGATCAGCATGTCATTGAAAATTGAAATTAAATTTAATTTCGTATTGCCATATAATAGAAGACATTTGCATGTGTAAATATATATAATTGAGTCCAGAAAATGTCATCAAATTGGAATAAATAACACCATATAATACATGTATTATAATTAAAATAGAACAATTACCTGTAGATACATCTTTATTTCTCCAGTAGTTGTTACTCCAGACAACCAAACATAAAACTTGATGCAGTAAGCGTGTGATGGTGGAAATATCTTTGACGTCAACTTGGATAAAGACGTATACGCAGGATCATAGTACACATGTCCTTTAGGAATACATATATTGTAAGGTTTAACTCAAACAAATGAAATCTTCTAAAGATTAGATGTATAACTACGTGTGTCCAATTGACCAATATCAAATAACTTAATTTCTTTGCACAATCCTTAAAAGTATAAGTAACATAATTCTCTATCTATTGACCGTTAGCGTGGACGATATGAAAATAATATTTTTCGCAGAAATAAATACAAAATGTATTTCTCAGAAGACATCAACAAGAAAAGGGAATATAAATGAAACAAGAGGCCCATGGGCCACATCGCTCACCTGAGCACATGGGATAGTTAAAATACACAAATAAACTCAATATTGAAATGTTTACTTGTTTGAGGAAGGGGGTTTGAATTTTCTACTCGAGAATGTAAATACAATGTATATAGATAAAGCATACATGTATAACTTTGCCATACTTGTATAAAAAGATTTTTAAAGATTTTCCAACATATTAGTTGATCACCCATTGGGACCCCTCACAACCCCCCCCTCCCCCCGGGGGACATTATTTGAATAAATTTAAATCCTCACTACTTGTAGATGCTTACATGTCAATTTAACTTAACAATTTTTTTTCTGTTCTGGAGAAGATTTTTTTCCTTTATATTCTTATGCAAAACTTTGATCCATCAGCATGGCTACACCCTAATCCCGGAGGTCATTATTTGAACAAACCTGAATCTTATAAACCACCTGAGGATGCTTCCATTACTTCCATATAAAAACATATCATGGATTCGGTGTAATGATATGAACAAACTTGAATTAACTCTAACTGAGGATGTTTCCGTATTAATATCACCAATCATATGGCCTTGCTTATCTTGAGAAGATTTTAAAAAGATTTTTCCAACGTATTACTATGTAAAACTTTGATCAGCTATTGTGGCCTTAGGTGCCATATCTCCGGGGGTTATGATTTGAACAAACTTGAATCTACACTACCTGAGGATGCTTCCACATGAGTTGCATCTTTCCTGACCAAGTGGTTCTGGAGAAGAAGATTTTTAAAGATTTTTTCCGATTTATTCCTGTCTGAAACTTCGATCTGCCATTGTGGCCCCACCCTACCCCCGGGGGTCATGATTTGAACAAACTTGAATCTACACTTCATGTACCTAAGGATGCTTCCACATGAATTTCATTATTCCTGGCCCTGTGGTTCTGGAGAATAAGATTTATAAAAGTTGCCATTATTTTTTTGCATTAGTTCATAATTATCTCCCCTTGGACGAGGGATCGGCCCTTCATTTGAACAATCTTGAATTCCCTTCACCAAGGATACTTTGGTTGAAATTAGCTCAGTGGTTCTTGAGAAGAAGATGAAAATGTGAAAAGTTTACGACAACGACAACAACGACAGACAACGGACAAATTTTGATCAGAAAGTCTCACTTCAGCCTTCAGCTCAGGTGAGCTAAAAAAGAAAGAAAACAATTATTTGATTAGGGAATCACTGTCTAGTTAGTAGAGCATACCAGGGCATCAATGATACAATGTACTTCGAAACGTAGGATAATTTTTCGCCCGTTGTGCATAAATTATCCCACGTTTCCAACTATATCCTTGATGTCCCTGGCAAATTCTACTAACTAGACAGTGCTGCCTTATTTTCTATTTTATTCTGAAATAAAATTGTAAATTAAGATTTTAATAAAATGCATAGTAAAAGATTAAATTTCCACGAGTCCTCCCATGTCAATTTCAACAGTTCCAGCCCACTGACGTCAAACACAAAAACAGCTGCACGAGATTTCCATGCATATTAGTCCTCCTTGGCGTCAGACATAAAGAGCATACGGGATTTACATGCATATACACTAGACAAAATTGCTAACGCACCACCGATGATTCTTCCTTGTGAATTGAACATTTGCCTAAACGGTATTAGTATATATAAAAGGCCATAATATTGAATACATTGGGATTTTCAAATGTCTTGATGTCAGAACAAAACCCCGAAATGACCTTCATGCCCAAAACCAATTTCCCGACATGCATTGCGTACCTCTTTTTGCACAGATATATGCATTGCTAATTACAGATGATGGTCCTTGAGGTTACACCAGAAACAGTCTCCCAGTTAAAAAAATGAAAATAATATGCAGCGATTGACTATCATATCGCCTGCTAGTCATCTAATGCATTCGTGTCCAGACCCAGTCCACTCAACATCCGGTTGCCTCAATTTTGTGGAACGACATTCAAGTTGTGGTGTGGTGTTTACTTAATGGCTTGGCTACCTAGAGTGAGCATTTTTATGTTAACTTATCTATTTGCGACAATTTTTTTACCAGAAGAATAAATATTGTTTTCCTTGTTTTAATTTTTACATATCTTTCCAAGGGTACCCCCTGCAGACACCAAACTGTCTGTTTATCACGCTCACCTGGGATCAAATGCTGCACACTGTATATTTTTTTCTGATTTTCTAATTAGTACAAACTTAAAAAACAAAAATGCAAAGAAAAAATTAGAAAACTATCCCTCCAAATTAGTATGAACACGATTTTCACGTTTTCTATGAAATGGTCACACTTCAATTAACATTGTAGTAATTTATCAAATAAGACATTTAAATGCTTAATTTTTTAATTTTGTAACGGAATACTATATCAAATAAATCTTTAACAAGTTTTGAAAAGTAAAATATTATTTTAATTAGGTGGTGCGTTAGCAATTTTTCTAGTGTATGGTCTCCTTAACTCCTGACCTATCGCTTTGCTTACTTTGCATTCTGGTAAATTTTCAAGAAATCAACTCTTCTAACTTTCAAAGAGTTAATACTGGTATTACAGAAGAACAAATAGAAATGGAAATATGTTGAAATTAACCTGTACGTTTAAAAAAAAATAACAGATATTCAGATCAATAAAATTTGTCCCTAATGCCAAATTACTATCAATTGAATAAGTATAATATAAAATTTCGTACTTTGAACTTCTGTAACATTGTTGAATATGATGGCGTTTCTTATCACAGCTAGACTCCTTATCTAATTTAATTAAGGTCTTCCGTTTCCAACGGAAGACCTTCTACTGATTCTGTTGGTAAAGATTATTATTCTTTTTTTTTTCTTCTACTTCCTAGACGCCAACTTTGAAGCCCCATATCTCACTCATTTCTCAATTGATTTCGCTCAAATTGTCAAGATACTAAACTCTATCAGAATGTTGTCTAAAATTTCAAAAAGTCACTTCCGGTTTTGAGTTATTTCCCTTTAAACGAAAATTTATAGGCTTTCGTTTCCAGACAAAGGCTCAGAGACGGCTAAAGCTGGAGCAGAAATTGTACTGATTTTAGATAATAGAAGGATTGAAGTTGTGCACATCGGTTTTTGTTTTTCGATTTCTCTGTTCAAAATGGCGCTATACAGGGGTAAAAAATTAGAACGCCTAAAAGAGCGAAAATTTACACATATTTTGCTTTTTATCTTCTAAACTAAAAATCCCCTAAATTAAGGGATCTAGAGGGGCCAAATATCTCAAAAAGTATTGAGAATTTGTAATACGTCCAAGAAGCAAAGTTGTTCAAAATGTCAAGCTTAATCTATTGAAGTCGTCAAAATGCGTCCGGCGACGTCACTTCCGGTGAAACAGGTCAAACCGGAAGTCGTCATAAAATGCATATATTTGCTGTTCTTGACAAGTTTTTGGGTAACATATGTCACTGGAAGCATAAAATTTATTTTCCGTCCGTCAACATCACTTCCGGTCAAACCGAAAGTAGCCAAATAAAGCTTATTTTTTCAGATTTTGATGCAAAATTGAAATTATATAGTGACTGGAGACGACTTAGCTTCTTGCTTTCTTTTGTTGACGTCACTTCCGGTCAAAACAGGACGGAAGACCTTCTCGTTGCTTTGCAACGAGCTTTGCTCTAGTTATCTCCTTATTATCATTCACCGAAATAATTAGCATATCCTTACCTATCTTGCTACCAAATGTATGATCAGTGATAGCTTGATTAATAACGAAATACACTGGTGTAAATGTGCATTGTTCATCTTCGTTGTCCTCGAAATTACAATACGTTAGTCGAAATAAGTGTGTGTTTGCAGTTCCTGAAAAAGAAGGATTTTTAATGGAATAGAATTATTGTTTGAAGCAAAATATTTACATTCACCGAATATTTTCTGAAGAAAACCTTGCTGTTTAATCATTATACTAAACATATCCATTTCTTTTTTCCAGTACTTGGTATTGATATCATCTTACAATATTTCAATGTTAATTACATGTACTGCGCGTATTTATAGAAATCATTGCATAGTAAATACATGTATATTAGAAAGTAATTATATAGATTATGCAGTATTTATGTATTGTTATTATCGCAATGCCCAAGAAAATAAATACAAGTAATCATGAGTGTCAGACTGAATTCTTCAATTTTCAATAAAAATAAGATTTATGCAGTCACATTCTGTAAAATGCATAAAGGGTGCACGTGTGCGTATATCAGATGGAAAAAATATGCATCGTTTGAACTTTATTATTATGACTATTTTGAAAACTAGGAAATTTATTGATCATGAGTTATTTTCAATAAATGTAAGTTCAAATTTTGTGATTTCAATTTTTTTTCACTTATTCGTTGATATGAGATAAGTTTTTCTATTGAAAATTAAAAGACTTTTTTCTAATTTGATATTATTGTATATTTTTATGAATTTATTCTCTCTGATTTTACTTTGTTTTACAAAAGTGAAAAACAACAATTTAAGAATTACTGAAATCTATACTTCTGGTAAAATATATAAACAGGTTTATTCGTGCATTTTACTATTAAGCTTTCTATAGAAAAATAACAAAATATTACCAAGACTTCCTAAAGGCCCGCAAGTCTGTTCAATAGCATCGTCCACATCATCCTTCAGTAGATTCATCTCGGTGTTAATATCGAGTAGTTTTGTTTTCAGAGTATTGTAAGTTTTTTGAAAGGTGTGCATCGCTATACAGCTTTTCTCAATACTTGCGTCAACAGCTCCCTCGCCTCCGTTAGGAAAATAAAGAAAAACCAGCATGCAAGTAAGGAACCGCATTGTAGTATGTCTGACCCCTAGTCTGGTGTACCAAAGGGTTTCTTTCCACTTTTAATACATGTAGATCTATCTAAAATAACGCATACTATTGGACAACCCTCCAAGCACCCGATAGTCACATGTTGTTATATTGGCCAATTTCCCTAGTGCAGATTATTTGTTATCTTGATTGAATTTGAAGGTTTTTATGGTTGCATATTCCTGCCTCATTATGCAAGTTATTCTTCTATAATTTATCTCAACACGCAAAAAAAAAATTATGTCAACATTCAAAACAGAGTACTTAAATTTAATACCTGTATGTCAACATGCATTGTCATGCAACATAAATATGTTGACATGCAAGATAATAAATGAATCATTGAATATATGCTACTTCAAGACGCAATTTACTTTTGCTGACATGCAACATATTTATGTTGACATATGGCAAGATAAATATACCGGTATTTAAGTAAGACGACAAGCAGGTTGGTAAATCTTGTCGATATGTATAACGTATGTATGACGAGTTGCAACATATTTATGTTGACATGCAAGATAAGAATTCAAAAGGAAAGAACATTCATTTGGTTGCATAATTCTGACTCCCACATGCAAGATAAATTATGTAAACATGCAACTTAACATAATCACGTTTATATGTATATGCAAATTCATGTCAACGTGCTATATAGTATGCTGATATGCAAAATCCTGTAAATTACATCTTTTTTTTTAGAGAATCCAACTTTTATGGTGGCTTATTTTTGCCCCCTACATGCAAGATAAATTATGTTAACATGCAATATAATTATGTAGACATGCAACATATTTATGTCAACATGCAAGGCAATTATGTTGACATGCAAGTTACCGATCTTATAAGAAAAAATAATTTAAATATGGTTAAATTTACTTTCGAACGCTCGTATCTGACAGTATAGCTGCAAGCTTAAGATGCAACATAATTATGTAGACATGCGACTTATTTATGTCAACATGCGAGATAATTATGTTAACATGCAAGATATGTATGTTTATATGCAACTTATTTTTTTGCATCTTCACATAAATTAAGTCGCATGTTAACATAATTATCTTGCATGTGAACATAAATATCTTGCATGTCTACGTAATTATCTCGCATGTTAACATAAGTATTTAGCATGTTAACATAAAGTTCTTGCATATGTCTACATAATTATCTGGCATGTCAACATAAGTAACCCGCATCTTGTCATAATTATGTTACATCTTGCATCTACGATGTCAGATTAATAAGTACGGAAACGTATAACCGCCTCGTGTTGTTGTTCTAGAACACGATTTGATGATATAAAAATGTTGCCAAATACAATTACTTCAAGGTTTGGCGATTTAATTATGAGAACAATCTCTGATGAATAATACTTTTCTGACATGTGTTGGACGACTTATACACTTTGATATATCCAAGCTGAATTCCTAAATGTCGCACTAAAATGATGTGTAAACACTATGCCGCTTAAATTAAATATCGCAGAGTTTCGTGCAATATACTATATATGAAGATTTCGCTTAGACGACTCGATTTAATCAAAGAGCAAAATTCAACAAAATTTGAACGACATGTAACATAAGATTTATTCAAGATACAAGATTTTATCAGTCCAATTTATCACGTTTATCAGTTCCCTGAAGGAGCAAAAAAGATTTACAAACAAAAGATCTAGAAGGAGGAGGATCCAATTTATAGAACATTCATGATAATGAGAGCAATTAATAAAAATGTATGTAAGAGATATACTCAATATACATAAATGTATTGTATATGTTATAATAAAATTATAGTCAAAGGCATGAAACGGGGGAAAAAGTACATTATACTAACAAGTGATCTAAGGATGCCAGGGTCCTCATTAGTCATATGAGCCAATAAAATTGATTGTCATAAGATAAAGACTGAGTATTTTTACATTTAATTTTACGAATATTTATGAGTTCAAGTAAATATGACCTCAAACTATTAAAAATTCAAAATTAAAAGAGAAAGTTGTAAATTTTCTTTGATAATTCAATTGGAAAAAATCGAGCGTACGTCTGCACATACTCATATATTTTTTATCAAGATGTGTAGATTGATAAAATAAACGAAATAATTTGCATTTTGTCATCTTTTTTTCTAAAGATAACACACAAGCTCTTTAGTTAGTGCTGTCACAGGCACAATTTTTCCCCCAATCGTGCTTTGATTTATTTGATAAATTCAGATTTATATTATAATTTATACAAACATACATTATGAAGTTGTACTTTGAGTACAATAAAAAAGCAAATATATAAACAATTATAACACTGTAAAAACTGCTTATTCATTTTTAATTAATTCTGAGAAAAAAAATCATTTCGACAGTGTTAAATTTTAGATTTTTTTTTAATTAAATCAATTTCGGAGAATGAAAATCATGCCCGTAGCTACGGTTTTCAAAGAGTGGCTCGGGTCCTTAAAAAAGCACACACTCATCGATTTATTACAACAGTTATTATTAATAAATCTGATGTTACAAGACGTTTTAATTTTGTTGAATTTTGCTCTTTGATTAAATCGAGTCGTCTAAGCGAAATCTTCATATATGTTATATTGCATTAATTTCTGCGATATTTAATTTTAGCGACATAATTTTTACACATTATTTTAGTGCAACATTGAGGAATTCAACTTGGATATATCAAAGTGTAAAAGTCGTCTAAAATATATCAGAAAAGTATTATTCATTAGAGATTGTTGTCATAATTTAATCGCCAAACCTTTAAGTAATTGTATTTGACAACATTTTTATATCATAATATCGTGTTCTAATACAACAACACGAGGCGGTTATACGTTTCCGTATAAATAAGAGCGTCAGTGCGTGATTTTACCCATTTTAAAATCAGATTTTCTTAAAAGATTTGTAACTTGCATGTGAACATGATTATCTTGCATGTTGCCATAATTTTCTTGCATGTTGACATAATTTCTTGCATGTTAACATAATTTATATTGCATGTAGGGGGCAGAAATATGCCAACATAAACTTTATATTGGTAAACTCACTTACTAATGCCCATTATGTGACAATCTACAATTAAGATGCAACAGAATTATGTTGACATGCGACTGATTGGGTTTATCATGCGAGATAAATAAGTATGTAAACATGTAATATCTCGCATGTAAGTACAATTTGTCTTGCATGTAGGAGCAGAAATACGCCAATTAACATTCATACATATATATCTGAAACATTATTAATACTCAATACATTTAATTGCATTCCTATATTAGATGTCCACCTAAAAAGTATATATATTTTTTTTTTCAATTTTATTCAAAGAATTCCATAGCATATTCTTTTGGTTAAATTCCTCCTTTTCTTAAAAAAGAAATACTGGTATTACATTTATCATATTTTGTATGAACAACATTCATATTTTCAAAAAGAAAAAATATTTTCATGTTCGTTTATTATTCTGTATCCCTGTCAAAATCCAAAGAAAGTTGTGCAAAATAAAAATAAAACTGCACAGATTCCAAATTACGTATATGCATTAAACGTCATTGTGTAACTACATGTATATATATATATATTTAATAGTAGAATTCCTTTAATGCATGTATGGAGGATTAATCTTAGCAAAAGAGTATTTTTATCAATCGAACACAGTCAATAATTTTCGAAATATTTGTCTATTCTTATATGTCTGTATATATTTTTTAAAAAGATAAATACTGAGTAGATTAAACGATATTTGAAAAGTTTTTTTTTAAATTGCTGTGTTAACTAGGTATAATTGACAATTTAATACATTTAACAACAAAAATGTCAATCCTGATTGAAAAGTTTAAACAACACAAGTATAAAACCATTTTAAAACATCTATGTCAAAGTACGATTGGATTATTTACCATGGGGATCCTAAAAAGCTTTAAAACACACTGACCCATTTTCTATCACGAAGTTCATATACTGAAAGTCGATCATTTTAGCCATGCTGTTAGGAAAAAAACTGAAGTCTGTTGTATACGTTATTCCTAATTTGATATAAACCGTTATTAAACAGGTTAAAAATCTTTATCTTTATTTTTTTCCATTATGTTTATATGTTGATTAGATGGCTTTAAGGACGTTCGATCCTGATATTTTGAGCGTATTTCGCGCAGGTCCTTTATTCATGAAATTAAGCATCATTTTTAGGTTCAAACAATAAAACTGAATTCTACAATGCAAATTAAACTATATTCAATGAAAAAACCGCGATTAAATTCCATTCAAGTAGAATTAAGTTAGGGACTATATTTTGTGGCGGAAGGTTTTTTAGACGAAAATGATCAGTTTTTTCCATTTTAACTATAACAGTACTTTTAATTTTGGATGCCTATTTTTCCATGCTGGTTGCACACAAAGCTGTTTTTTGCAGTGAAATATGCTATGCTGGTTCTGAAATATCTATTAGATTATTTCTTATGAATTCTATCAACAAAGTGTGACAAATCTAGTAAATATATTCTGAAAATCCATGAAAAAATTGAGCCAATTTTAACGTAAAATTCACACTTTTTTAGTAATATCTGAAAATGTACATCATATACCCCCACTTTTGATGTTCTTTTATAAATATTCAAGATAATTTTGACCTATTTGCTTCAAATCAGAAAAAGTTTAAGACTTTAAAATAGTTTTCTTGCTTATTATATTTTCAATGCCGGAAAAATAAAATTTTATTAGTGCAGAAAGGTCAAATAATTGATTATGCGAAGCAATTTGAAACTTTTTCTTAATCACAATTTTTAAGTGTCTTTTTTTTAAACAGACTTACAGTTCATTTTGTTTCATGCTTTAACTGGATAAAAATATTAAAGGGAAAACGTGGAAGATGTAATTTTTAATTAAGACACAAATTTCAGTGCAGAAAGGTCATATTAAATGTACTGTAGCGCTAAAAGAAGCATATTGACCCCCATTATTTGATTTGAATTTCAATTAAGCTATGTATGTAGAAACTAAAAATATACTTGGCAAAAAAAGTTTAAGACTTTAAATATCAGGATCGAACGTCGTTAAAAAATTGTTTAAAGGGTAGGATCGAGTTGACACACAGGGGCTTGTGTACTAAGAGAAAATAAATCAGTTTAAAAAATTAGTACCTCGGAGAGAAAGTTTTTTTTTTCTCTTCGAGGTACTAATTTTTTTTAACTGATTTATTTTCTCTACACAAGCCCCGGTGGTTGACACTGACAAAGCATAAACGTTGCATTATGGGTAATTTAAATTCTTTGAACACTGTTGCTTTATGGTTGCCTGGTGGAGCTGATAAAGCATAATTATGCTCATTTTGGATTGGAAAAAAAAAAAAACAATGTACAGCTGTATATATGTAGTCAATGTGAGGTTTTGTTAACATGCAACCCTAAATACCCAAGAAATCTTTTTGGAACTCGTGGTGGGGGTTTAAGTCTCGAATTTTAGATAAGTAAAGGGGCTCACGGGCCTTTACGCTTACCTGAATACAATACAAATCATCGAGTAGACCTATCTACTTGTTTGGACTTGCCAGTGCCAATACACTACAAATCTGATTGTTCACGGAAAAGTTATTTTTTTCCTAGTTAAAAATTATGTTTTCTCTATTGGCATCTTCCAAAAATTTGATAAGTATACTTTTTTGCATGACTTATTTTGCTCTCGATTTGTTTTTAAAGATGACAGTATAGCAAATTTAGTGAAAATGGCTTTATTTCAGCCATAAAAATGATTTTTGAATATCGTTACAGATGACAATTTACCAATGGACGTTCTAACAATTTTACATTGAATATTGCCTCTTTCAAATTTGATATGTCTCTCATTAATTTAATGTTTTGTCCTAATTACTTCAATCTGTAAAATTATCTACCTTGAAATATTTAATTAGATTTAAAATTAGCCGTAAATGATATGACAAGATGGATTGTGCTTTGAGTTACTTTATTATTGTTTACTTAAAAATTAATCTTTAACTTTTGCTTGTAAATCAAATAACTCAAGTCAAATACTAGTAACTCATGTTACATGCTACTCAAGTCTGTCAATTATTAGCAATCATGTCTATAAATAGAAAATTTTGTTTATATTCGGAGAGTTAGTGTCCTTGATACTGCCCCAACCGCCGAGAAATAAAGGTCTGCAAGTTGTAAGGTGGCTTTATCTTCATTTACCAATAGTCCACCCCAGACACTGTCGTGGCTTTGAGACAAGCACATAAGTCTCAAGCGAGGGTGTGATAAAATGAATGGGTCAAGTTTCCAAGCTACATTAACTTTTATATGACAAAAAAATAAAGTTAATGTAATCTAAAAAAAATCTTGACTGTATCTTATTAAGATCAGCAAAGTCATTCAAATGACCTTAAAAAGTTAGACAAAGACAAAAACATGGAAAATATCAAGGATTTTTGAGACTTTATTTCAAAGGAGAGACTTATTCTCCAAGAATTGCTGCAGGTTGCTATTAAAATGATGGTTGAAATGAACACATTTCTCATGAGATTGTGAATGGTGAAAAAAATTAAAAAGTACCCTGAAATCTCATAAACTCCATACTAGTATTTCATATCTATCAGTTACAAAACATCCTTTCACAAAGATTCATTTTTTACAAAACATCATTCACTCAATATGGTGGTCTGTTTCTCCTTGGATTTGGTCTGTCATTTCTGGGTGGAGTGATGGCAATGTCCAGGAAATCTCCGATGACAAACTTTTTACTGGCGAGGCTAATTCCATCATCTTGGCCGCGGTGACCGGCACAGGTGGTTCCGATCTCCCGCAGTCTGTAAACTGGTGCCCTGGGATCAGGATACACAATGGCAAAATCAAAGAATGTTCCTTTCCTCCTGGCCTCTGGGTTGACCTCCTTGACCAGACTTGTCAACTCTTTCAGGGTTGCATCTAGCCTGTTCACGAAACAAACATGAGGACTAAATTAGTTTTTTTTCCTTGTAAAAATTGTTTTTTCAGTATAACAAACAGTCCAGTCCAATACGATAAATCGTAATGTTACGAAATATAGTAATATTACAAGAAATCGTAATATTACAAAATATCGTAATATTATTCCTATATTACTATTTTTCGTAATATAGTTAAATTACGGAAACTCGTAATATAGCAAGTTGAGAGAGACTATATTACGAGTTTTCGTAATGCAAGACAAAATAAAGCATTGAAAGAAACTGAATGATGTTTATGGAAGTATGACGTCAGAAATATATTATGCCCCAATGGTACTAGTATCACGTGGTCATTTTGGTCAGTGACGTCTATCGAAAAGTATGGAAATGCAAGAAGAAAGTAACAATGGTAATGGGTGAGTGAACATTTTGTTTTATTATTCTTATATAAGAATTTTCCCAAGGATAGGAACAATTTTCCATAAAATTTCAATGTATCCTCAAGCTTGTCACAATGGTCCATAATCCCCGAATTCCCTATATTTTTCCCGAAGTCTACCCTGAAAATCAGACCCTCATCTCAAACAACGAGATTTTATGAGAGATAACTTGTAAGACTCTCACTAGGCTCTGAATCCGCTTGCACTTGGATCAAATGCACCAAAACAAAGAAAATGCACTAACCATACATATCCACGATATCATAATGATGAAACCAGAGACCAATAATCTCTGATGAAACATAACAAAGAGGTTGTATAAGAAAAAAGGGAAGTAACTCTTAGAAGAGTTAGAAATCGCTTATATTACGAATTTTAGTAATATTACGATTTTTCGTATTGGACTGGACTGACAAAGGCATACCGGTAGATAAAAATGAGTTAATTTGTTTTTTTTTAAGATCTGTCAGTCACAGAGATGATTCTAGGATTTATACTAACCCTTATGTGTAATATAGCTTACGTCCTTTGTGTCAGACTTGTTATGTGTAGATCTGAAGTTCATTAGCTGGGGTCTGTCCCCTGTGTCTCACCATGTATAAATCTGAAGTTAATTAGCTGGGGTATGTCCACTATGACTTACCACATGTAGATCTGATTTTTATTAGCTGGGGGGGGGGGGGGGGTGTTCTGTCCCCTGTGACTTACCATGTATAGATCTGAAGTTCATTTGCTGGAGTCTGTCCCCTGTGGTAGTCACTCATTGGATTATGGCGTCCTAGATTGTTGAAGACTCTTAGAAGAAGGGGACAGGTCTGAAATCATATGGTAAACAAACATAATTCTTTTTTCATGTTTATTTATGCTTCTTAAGATTGGTTTGTCTAAGAGTGTGAAATTTATTGACTCCCAAAAGTAATGGTTTTCAGAAAGATTTAGCTGAATTTAATAGGAACAGTTGGCTAGCATCAATAAAAGTGTACATGTAACACAAGAGAATTAGCTTCTCTTTAATGTTTGTTAGTATATATGTGGTTTACAGAATGTTAGGAAAGACATTTCACTAGTTCTTCTGTGCATATGTGTCCATAAAATTAAACAAGAGGCCCTGGGGCCACAGCACTCACCTGAGCACATCGGGCTTGAATTTACCCCCCCCCCCCTTTCCAGGCGTTCATCATTTGAACAAACTAGAATCTACACTACCTGAGGATGATTCCATATAAATACCCCGGGTATCACTAATCATAGCTTTGAAGTACTTGAAAAGAAGATTTTAAAAGGTTTCCCAATATTTCCCTATGTAAAACTTGGGTCGGCCATTTTGGCCCCACCATATGATATTCCAAGGGCAGGGGGTCATGATTTGAAAGAACTTGAATCTACACTACCTGAGGATGTTTCCACATGAATTTCATCTTTCCTGGCCCAGTGGTAATTGAGAAGGATTTTTAAAGATGTTTCCTATATATTCCTATGTAAAACTTGGGTCGGCCATCTTGGCCCCATCCTTGCCCCGGGGGTCATGATTTGAACAAACTTGAATCTACGCTACCTAAGGATGATTCCACATGAGTTTCATCTTTCCTGGATGGAGTAGAAGATTTTTAAAGATTTTTCTTATATATTCCTATGTTAAAATAGGATCAGCCATTTTGACCCCATCCTTGCCCCTGGGGTCATGATTTGAACAAACTTGAATCTACACTACCTAAGGATGATTCCACATGAGTTTCATCTTTCCTGGCCCAGTGGTTCTGGAGAAGGAAGATTTTTAAAGATTTTTCCTATATATTCCTATGTAAAACTTGGGTCGGCCATTTTGTCCCCACCCTTGCCCCGGGGGTCATGATTTGAACAAACTTGAATCTACACTACCTGAGGATGCTTCCACATGAGTTTCATCTTTCCTGGCCTAGCGGTTCTGGAGAAGAAGATTTTTTAAAAATGCCATTAATTTTTAACAAATTCATGATTATCTCCCCTTGGAAATGGGCGTGGCCCTTCATTTGAACAAACTTGAATCCCCTTTACCCAAGGATAATTTGTGCCAAGTTTGGTTGAAATTGGCCCAGTGGTTCTTGAGAAGAAGATGAAAATGTGAAAAGTTTACAACGACTACGACGACAACGACGACGACAGACAACGGACAAATTTTGATCAGAAAAGCTTACTTGAGCCTTCAGCTCAGGTGAGCTAATTAATCTTGCAGTACATTCAACAAGACATTGTCCCATGCTTAATGGCAGACATGGATCCAGGGATTGAAGTTAAAAAGTAGGCAGAGGGTCAAGGTGATTTATTCTGGAAGGGGGCCCAGGGGGTGACCCCTCATGAGCTCCTTGATTCTAGATGTTTGTCAAGTAAAAATAAGGTCAACCGAGTAGCTATTTTTTTTCACATTTTATTGACAAAGGTAGGATTTAGGTGAACTTAATTACTTTGACAAATTTAGGGGCTCTCACCATGGTCACTGCCGGATGCGTATGGCCCCCCTTAAACCTGCCTCTGAATGGTCATTTTCTCTGTCCACCTAGTTAGAATAATCTAAACGTGTCTCGGTACTGTAAGCCCTCACCGGGTCCGTAGGACAATATCAGAATAAGAACTTTCTATCTATGTCCACCATGAAGGATATTTGAATGAGCTCATCTGCAAAGTACTTTCCTAATCAGTCTAGACGAACTCCAAAAACGGCGTGAACTCCAAAAAAGAAGTCTTTGGCTCCGTCATGCATTGCGGCGAAATGGCTTCCGGTGTAAACAAACGATGGATTGTCGTTCGCTTTATCCACAAATACGACCGATTTATGGCTGTGTTTAGTATTCTGTGACTGGATTTTAATTTTTGTTGAATAAATAATTGCACTTATTAAATTATTTAGTGGTTATTGACTTATTTATTGCTTCGTATTCCTGAAATAGTGATTTAGGATATACGACATCGGATTCAATACAGTCGGTAAGAATTATAATTTCTTTAATTAATTTATTGTCTCTTTGATTAAGATTTTATGCCATTCCTACAATAAAGATGTTTAAATTTCACTTTCAAGACACTTAGGTCGTATTTATTTTATTAAAAAAAAAACGCACAATTTTCGCGGCGGAGCAGAGATACTAACAGGTACGTTCGTTTTGAGACGACTATTTTACCGTAATTTTAAAAGAGTGATTTGTTCAAAGATTATAGTTCTAAAAAATGTTTTCATGATAATATATGTTCATATGTTAGGCTGTTTAAAGTTAATTCTACGTTTAACGTCACATCTCAAGTTCAAAACCTACGAGGGAGGGAGGAAAAAAATAAACAAACAAAATTTTCAAACAATTGTGAATTTATTCAAATTAACCTATTCAGTACATTAAAAACATTATAATTAAGTAATATGAGCATTTAATTGATATGACACCTAAGATTAATTTTCCTAGCAGAGTTTTTCCTTAGTGTGTAAATCAGTTTGAGTCCTATTCTTAGCAAAAAATGTAGTCTAAGACTGAATGTGCAGGAAAGTGGCTTTTAACTAGGCCTCAGTTGTCCTTTGGATTTATATTGCCACATGTCCATAGTACCCTGGAGGCAATTGCTTCTTCTTGTGGGAATTGTTGCTCAATATCTACAATTAGAATTATTGATGACAATATTTAAAACTGTTCATGTTGAAATATCCTCAAATTGAATTATGTCATATTTTTTCTTAGTACTAGACCTAGTAGCATTAAGTTTTGAAAGTGTGAATACTAATATTTGGACCATACTGATAGCTGTTAGATTATCTTTAATACCTTGAATTCCACACAAAAGACAGGATTCTTTACGTCTTGGAATACCTCAAACCACTTTCCTTACTCTCCTTCACTTGAAAGGCCCTATCTTCGGTAAGCTTCTCCCTGCTCGAATGGTTAAGACAAGTATTATCTTTTCCAAAAATTGTAGCTATTTGTACATGAATTATGAAGAAATCAATTATCTTACTCATTACTGTTCCTTTCGATTTTTACAGACATATTTTTTTAATATTAAATAAATTAAATAAGGTTTAAATGATGCTTTTCACTGTATATAAATATTGGTTTTTGACACACTTTCCACTCAGTAAAAAAGTTTTTCGATTCTCTCCAAAATACAATGAAAAGTTCAGCCAATAATCACGAACTGAGAGTCTGTCAGTCTGTACGTGATTCGAAGACTGACAAAAATAAAAAAAAAAGTAGACTTTGTCATTAACTTCAATAATAAAATCATCTATTTTTTACTTACATTTATGGTCCCAAGCTCTTTAATTCACTAGTTTTCTTTAATAAAACACCAACTGCCTTTACTGCGGCTATCAAAGCACATTTTCTGTCACTACGGGAAGCAGAATTTAGTCGCTAATTGTAGAACCAAACCGGAACGGACATACGGAATTCCGAATTGTTTGTTTTTTTCAAAGACGAATTTCTCATAAACCTACGCGCGCGGGTGACGTTAAACATAGTTTTAATTTTAGACAGCCTAATAAAACACCAACTGCCTTTACTGCGGCTATCAAAGCACATTTTCTGTCACTACGGGAAGCAGAATTTAGTCGCTAATTGTAGAACCAAACCGGAACGGACATACGGAATTCCGAATTGTTTGTTTTTTTCAAAGACGAATTTCTCATAAACCTACGCGCGCGGGTGACGTTAAACATAGTTTTAATTTTAGACAGCCTTATAACAATAAGGTGAATATCGATGGCGATAACTCACGCTCTCAATTCAGATGCCGTACATGATTTCATGACGAAATAATATTATGAATGGGTAAAATTCAGTCAATATTAAACAGTTACAATATATATTATTCAGTTTTACATATTTTTCCTACTTTTGTACTTATTAAAGATTTATTGGTAAGATGTATTTACAATGTGGTTGCTCATTGCTGCCCTAAACGTGCTAATTTCATTCGTACACGATAGGCATGAAAGATAGAGGAAATTCGAGCAACTGAAAATTCGCCAGCGTCTCTTACTCACAAAAACACTTCTAGAATCGGTTAAAGTAGTCATAAATGACTAACTTAGTTACTGCAAACAAATTATCAATCACAGAAATGTTTTAATAAGATTTAGACCGTTTAATTTGTATTCTGTGTCCTACTTGTACGAGGTCTGGCTGAAGCTCGAAGTTGGTCAACTTTGACTTAAAATTAAAAACTATTTGCACATGAAATCAAAAATCTAACAAATACGTTCTCTAGAGACATTTATTATAAATCATTTCTGAGAACTTACATTATTGTAAGGTAATCCAATTTTTTGCAAAAGCAATTTTTGTAAGAGCCCACTTTTCACCGTTTTTTGATATAACTTAGCTGCAGATCTGTAGCTCTCCGAAAAAAAAAATGTTGATAGACCGGAGAGCTACAGTGCCACCCATTGAAAAAACTGTATATTTATTGCGCACAAAAAGTGCGCTTGGTTGTTGATTAATTCTTCCAAATTCTTACCTAAATTGCATAAACTGGAAGATTAAAAAAAATCCTCTTTCCTCTATCAAGTACTTTTGTAGTTGACATCTGAACGAAGCATATTGGACCGAATTATCCTTGAAACCAAAATGGCAGTATAAATAAGCGAAATGTTCGATGATTACAATATCAGGGCCAGGAGGACTATTAACAACAATTATAAGGAATGTTTTATTGTGGAAAGAGTCAAAGAATATGTTAACAACACACGGTTAGTAATATTTTCAGATTACAGTTTAAAAACATGGAGAAATAAACCGAGAACCGAGCGCACTTTTTCGTGTGCAATAAATATACAGTTTTTTAATGGGTGGCACTGTAGCTCTCCGGTCTATCAACATTTTTTTTTTTTCGGAGAGCCACAGATCTGCAGCTAGATATAACTGCGCATGCGTGGGACTCGTTTTTTGGAGTTTTTTCTGGACTGAAATTCTCACTTCCGTTAACGCCGTTTTTGGAGTTCGTCTAGACTGCTAATTTCTCATTCTTTTCAAACTGAGGTAATCATTAAAATTCTGTGGAATCACAATTTGATTCAAACTTGAGATTAAAATTTATGCAGATTTCTTCCAGTTTTTTAAAGGTTTTTTTTTTTAAGGTCCTAAAAACAACGTCTATGTCTTTCCACTTTTCAATTTGTTCATTTATTGGGGAAATAGTGATAGGCTTATAATTTTAATGAAAATGGGGGAAAAATGCATAAAAACATTTGGATACATGTAACGTTCAGACGTTAGCTTGTGTAGAGCTGTAGAGTTGAAAAGAAGTCTTTCACATGCTGCACAGCGTTGGACTTTTTACTGATGAAAGGCAGAATACAAGTCTGATTGAAAAACACACGTTTAGAATGTTACCTTTTCTCTATCAACCGGCTTTTCCGGTTCTCTTTGCTCTTCAACAACCATAGACTCAACCGTGGCCATGTTTACTTTCTGATTAAAGCGTCCAAATGACTGTGAGCGAGAACGCATACTCGAAATATTTGATGAACGAGTCTCCTAAGCATTCATTCATTTCCGGAAATGATTTCAAGATGGAGAAATTTGTTTTGTTTATGTTTTTAAAAATATCATTTATAGCAGGTTAGTCTTATTAAAGTTAACATATGTAACTTTTATGGATTGCCCCTTTCCAGTGCATATGTTATATCTTCCTATTTTGAAAGACATATTAGGTATTGGCTTAAAAAAAAAATTAATGAGGAGGGTTCTTCTAATGTCAGGGCAAGGAATCAGTGCTGACTTTTACCTATGTTCGTATGTAACCTTGTTACAAGACTATGCTATTCAGTAACAAAGGTTACGTATATATCTCTAAATAGATTCTACTTTTAAAAAAAAAAATCTTGCCAAATATGGGTTGTTCACTATGCCCAGAGGCCTGAAGTTAATGTTTACCATTTTAAAAAATGTATCATGTTTTATGCCTGTTTTAGGGGACATCATTTTGCAAACAGATGAGTTTTGTTCTGTCTGTTATGAAGAGTATTGTAGAAACCCAGCATATTATCGAACCAAGTACAACTTTCAGAACAGCATAGATGGATATGAGGATGTGAGGTCGCAGTCTTATAATTTTTACCAGGTATGATACAAGATAAGCTTATCACGTTTATTTGTTTGCTTTATGTCCCTTTGAGAATGCTTTGCTCTTACCTGATCACCATCAGTTGTTGAGGAAGAACAGTGAGATATATCTTTTATTGTTCTTCTTTGACAGTGATTCACCTCAGTATTTTTTCGCGGTTTGACACACGGTACAAAATCTCTATTTTGGGTTCAGTTCTTTTGCATGTAAAATATTTTACTAGACTAAGTAAAAGGAAGTAGAAAATTCATATTGAAAATAACGGAACTGAGACCAAATTTTACAATTTATATGTATCGAACTTTAAAGGAGGTGTATCATTTCATCCCTAGTGTCTTGACCGTTAGATTTAATACCATTAACAGTTGCAGATACCAAATTAGAAAATAGGTTACATGTATTCCCTTGTAAATTTGCAAACCTGAAACAGAAAAGGCGAAAATGTATGGCTGGATCATGAATCTAACCTGAAATGGCTGTGTTACTAGTCAGGTGCTTGACCCACTAAGCTATCCGGGCTTATATTCTCAACCCAGACCATTACATTCCTCCCTCCAGTGGGTGGTCATGGCACCAATTCTGACCATAATACACAAGTGTTTCATTTCAATTCAATTACCATAATATTCATTGAAAATTATTGTCACTGTAGATAACTTCTTTTGACATGGTAATAGCAAATTTGTGCATTATTTACAGGACTCAAGGAACTGCATTGTATCTATAAAGGCCAAACCAGAGCACCAGATCACAGTCAGTTTAGATGTCCTTGACATTGATGCTAACCATGGCCCTGTTAACGAAGATGGCATTCCATCCTACTGCAAAGATTTTCTGAAACTTTTTAATGGTTTGTCATATTATTCGAAATACGTGTTAACCAGATTAAGTTTCTCACTCGATCCAACTCGCAATTTCAAATTTATTTGGCACTTTTCCCCTTTGTAGGGCCCCGTGTTGACAATGCCAGACTGATCCCTGGATTTCCCCCTGGAGGTCTGTGTGGGAAAATAAGATCCTCAGCAGATTTCCCCAATCTCAGATCTTTCAAAACTACACAGAATGAACTGACTGTACAGTTTGTTACTGACAATAAAAAAGACAGCAAAATCGGATTCACGCTCCGGATAAGGCAGATTCCATACTCCAATCCGGGGAATCTGTATCCAGATGGCAGTAATCCTGGTGGTATGTTAAACTATCTGCAATAATGTACATTGTACTAGCCCTCTCAGATTTTGTTTATCTTAAACCTCAGCCTCTCCCATTCAAAAAGAAACAGAAAAACAAACAAACAACAACAGAGGTCTAGAGGTCTATATTATTGCAGCTAATATTGAATATGATTGGAGATTTTTATTCTAATTTTATTTTTTATTTATTACAACTGTTATTACTGTAAGACAGGGGGATTATCTTTTATTTACTGTAGATCACTTAATTTTCGCGACACCTTATTTTCGCGTAATAGTCATTGACTCTTTATTAGCGAGACAAATTTTTCACTAATTGTGGTCATTGCTCTATATAATCTTAAGGAATTCTGTAATATGCGAGAATGAAATTTTCGCTAGCATTCCATCTCGCGTAATTACGCGAAAATAAAGTTCTCGCGAATATAAAGTGATTAACAGTATTGATTTATTTCATAGATCACAATTATCAACAAAATTTAGTCCCATTCAAAATTGCTTATCTATTTATTGAATAAGGTTACTTAAGAAAAAGATATTAAATGTGAACAAAACCTTTTAAATGTCTTGAATAATTAATAAAATTTTATCCCCTACATAAATTTTTGCTGCTACAGTATATTGCAGGAAAAAGAAAATGGTTAAGGCCAATCTTAAGGGAAACAATGCCATTAAAAACTGCATAAAATTTCTCTTAAATGATAAATTCTAGTGTCAAATTAGAGAAAGATTGTTTGAAGAATTATACCTTTTTTCTGAACTTTCCTCATAGGTTGGAGTGATGGCTCTTTCAATGAGTTCCAGAATAACTGGGATGAGCAGATTGTGATCCCTGGGGGACAGGGTCCAGGCAGTGGGAATGACTACGACAAAGAAACCAACGGTCTGACCTGCTACTCCTGTAGCTACTGTAATGTGGAACCATTCAAACCCGAGGACTCGGGGGTAGGAACAGAGACGGGGTGTCATGTCTGCTCCAAGGAGTGGGACGATGGTAGGTTTAGTGATATTCCAGAAAAAAATCTTTGTTCAAGTTATTACATTGAGGAGAGCTTTATCTGAATTTTTAAAAATTGAATTAGTCCTTTTACTTCTTTAGTAAAAAATTGGCAACAAGACTCAGTCTTCAAGAGGGTCACTTGTGAATGATATGATCTTTAATTTTGGTAACTAAAAGTGATGTAGAACAAATATTAAGTAATTGTCAAGATATTATGAGTTATGTCCCCCTTTCATATTGAAAATTGAAAACCTCAGGGTTTTTTTTTTTGTATTCAATATATAAATTTAAGCACTGATTTACAATTGAATAACTACATGTGACAATGAATCCAAGATATTATTAGGGCCCCGCTCGGCGGGTGCCCTATAGTGATCAGTCTGTCCGTCCGTCCAGCTGTCCGTCCGTCAGTCCGTCCGAGATCTCTTGTCCGGAGCATATATTCTCTCCCTTTGGCCCAATCTGGCTCATACTTCACCCACAAAGTGTCCTTGGAAAACCAGTGTGCAGTGACCTTGAACCATGTTTCTAGGTCAAAGGTCAAGGTCATAGCAATATTGTGTGTAAAATCATTGTCTGGAGCATATCTTCTCTCCTCTTGACCCAAACTGGCTCATACTTCACCCAAAGAGTGCCCTTGGGTAACCGGTGTGCAGTGACCTTGAACCATGTTTCTAGGTCAAAGGTCAAGGTCATAGCAGAATTGTGTGAAAAATCCTTGTCCGGAGCATATCTTCTCTCCCCTTGGCCCAATCTGGCTCATACTTCACCCAAAGAGTGCCCTTGGGAAACCGATTTGCATAGACCTTGAACCATGTTTCTAGGTCAAAGGTCAAGGTCATAGCACACTTGTATGAAAAATCCTTGTTTGGAGCATATCTTTTCTCTCCTTGGCCCAATCTTGCTCATACTTCACCTACAGAGTGCCTTTGGGTAATCGGTGTGCAGTGACCTTGAACCATGTTTCTAGGTCAAAGGTCAAGGTCATAGCAGAATTATATGAAAAATCCTTGTTTGAAGCATATCTTCTCTCTCCTTGGCCCAATCTGGCTCATATTTCACTCACAGAGTGCCACTGGTCAATGGATGTGCAGTGATTTTAATTGGTCAAACTTTCTAGGTCATGGTCAGAATTAGCCTCTATGTTTAAAATCTTTGTTTGGTGCATAATTTTTCTCCTTAAAGTAAATTTATATAACTGAGGATACAGGATAACTTTGATATATATATATATATCTGTAAAATTGCAGTATCTGTGAAGTCGTAATAAATTACTTTCACTGTAGTACACAAATGTTCCTCTTCATCTTTAACCTTACATTTTCATGTTCATTGTTGAAAGCGGGGCCCTTTGAGATGGTCACCATCTCAATGATATCTAGTTTTAACTTGTTTTGAGATAACTTTGAACATTTGACTGTATACACTGTATAATTATCAGGGTTTTCCCTAAGAGCCGGCTACAGACCAAATTGACTGCTTCAGTTGACAAAAATGCCGCTTTAAAGTAAAAATTTATTGGATGGTCCACGGAGAATTTGTTCATAAATCTCAGCCCCTAGCCTGTTACAACTGATCACTAACCCTCTACTTTTAAATAAAGGGAATTTCAAAACACAAAATATGCAAATAATAATAATTGAAATCAAACAAATGTAAAAAGAATAGTCGCTCAACATTTATCTTGCATTAAAATAACCAGATGTGTCATCGACTGCTTGAATGAGCCAATAAAATCAAATATTAGGATAAGTGTTATTTTGATTACATTAATATTTGTCTTTTCTGTAATCTTTCTTCATTTTATTTTGTAGAATATCAGGTTGCCAGAAGAAAATGTTACTCCCAGATTGAGTATTATAGAGTGCTACAAAGCCTGGGAACAGGTTATTATCACTTTTTTTCTTTTATCAGAATGGTCTTGTTGTACTGTGAGATCACAAATTAATGGGGGGGGGGGCAGGGGGAGTAATTTTTGTTGCTTTTCAAGATAAAAAATTACCCAAAATTCATGTCCTCCATGAAATGTAAAATGTTAACATACTCAACAATTCATCGTCCACAAAACAAGTTTTTCAATAAACCACAAAAACTTGATCCCATGAAAATATGTGATTTTACAGTATAAGAGAGATTCCCCTAAGATTAACAAATATTGAAAAATTTAATTCAGATACAGAATAGAATGTGAATAAAAATATTTAAGAAGTATTGTACAATATTTTTGGGAGGAACATCCAAGAAATTTTTAATCTGAAAAATACATTATCACTTAAGTTCCTTCCATTTGTGCATGTTGATGAATTTAATTATCAGATTTATATCTTTTGTAGAAACACAGTCTTGTAAAGTGTGATTATTAAACAGTATGTTTAAAGGTCTCGGTCTTTCATTTTAGTGTTGGAGCCAGTCACAGACTACATTGGTTGTAAGAAATTTATCACCACCTACCAGCGAGCCGTTAACTACTGCTTCTGTAAAGGCAACAAGTGCAATGCTGGCAATCATGTTTTATACAGTCCATTAGTTGTGATTTTTAGTCTTTTATTAGTGAGATTTTTATACAAGCTATGAAAACTGTTGGAAAAGAAGCTGTTTTATCTACAAGGTTGTGCCATCGTTTTTGATTGAAATATATGTGTATCATGACTTCAGAAGCATATCCTTTTTGATAATTTTTTATAAAAATACATATTTTTGAAATTCATTCCAATTGTGTATACATTTTTATTCATTCCTTTTGTGTAAGTTTATATGTTTTTATTTACAGATTTCTTGTAAATTTTATTGAAAAGAAAGTCTTGTTATTCTGTGGTTGTGATATACAGTAACACTGTCAGTCAAACCTCATTATCTCAAACTCAATGAGACCAATTAAAACAACTTTTAAGATATCCAAAGATTTGAGATATTGAGAGTAAAATTCTCTCCAAGTAAAACATTCCTGGGACTTCCACTTTCACATCTTTGAGATATTGATGCTCAAAATACTTAACTTTTTCTATTCTTGACTTTTATAATGTGCAAAAGGTTGTTCATATCAGTTTAATTGTTTTGTCATCTGTCCTCATTCCTTTTTAGCTCACCTAAGCCGAAGGCTCAAGTGAGCTTTTCTGATCAAAATTTGTCTGTCGTCGTTGTCGTTGTCATTGTTGTCGTTGTCATAAACTTTTCACATTTTCATCTTCTTCTCAAGAACCACTGGGCCAATTTCAACCAAACTTGGCACAAAATATCCTTGGGTGAAGGGGAATAAAGTTTGTTCAAATGAAGGGCCACGCCCCCTTCCAAGGGGAGATAATTATGAATTTGTGAAAAATTTATGACATTTTTAAAAAATCTTCTTCTCCAGAACCGCTGGGCCAGGAAAGATGAAATTCATGTGGAAGCATCCTCAGGTAGTGTAGATTCAAGTTTGTTCAAATCATGACCCCCGGGGCAAGGGTGGGGCCAAAATGGCCGACCCAATTTTTACATAGGAATATATAGGAAAAATCTTTAAAAATCTTCTTCTCCAGTACCACTGGGCCAGGAAAGATAAAATTCATGTGGAATCATCATCAGGTAGTGTGGATTCAAGTTTGTCCAAATCATGACCCCCGGGGCAAGGGTGGGGCCAAAATGGCGGACCCAAGTTTTGCATACAGTACCGACCAGACCCAACCTGACACAAAGAAGTCCCAGAGCAGTCCCGGGGACTGCTTTCTGGGACTGCTAAAGCAGTTCCACAGCAGTCCCACAGCGGTCCCACAGCAGTCCCAGAGCGGTCCCAGCAGTCCCAGTTGTCCCAGAGAGCAGTCCCAGAGGGCGGGGTTTATTAATGTAATGGGCGGAGCTAACTCAGAAATGAGATTTCCAATAAACAATTGGATTATAAAAGGCAGTTGAAATTGATTCTGGGTAGTATGCCAGGAATCCTTACATGAATGCGAAGGTCATTTATTAACAATTCGCGCGGAGAACCAATTGGGAATAATATTTATTAAAGGAAGAAGGCTTTCACACCTACATGTATAAAATTAAACTGAACATGAATATTACACCAGAGCAGTCCCAAATTAAAATTCATTAAAATTAAAATTTATTATCTATTAATTAAAATTAATCACAATTACCTGGTATATAAATAATTCCATTTCTTTATTTTCTATGATTGATACTGTTTCCCATATTAATTTTTAGCTCTACTGGTCAGAGACCAGAAGAGCTTATGCGATGGTAATGCGTCCGTCGTCCGTCCGTCTGTCTGTCTGTCTGTCCGTCTGTCTGTCTGTAAACAATTTTTCAAAATGCTACTCCTCCTACAGTTTTGGTCTGATTTCAATATAACTTGGCACACAAATAGACTACACTAAGATACATAATTCTGTGTATCGGTTTTTGATTTCGATGAACGGTGTTGCCGTGGTTACTAAAAATAGAAATTTCTGTGAAATTGTTTCAAAATGCTACTCCTCCTACAGTTTTGGTCTGATTTCAATATAACTTGGCACACAAGTAGACTACACTAAGATACATAATTCTGTGTATAGGTTTTTGATTTCAATGAACGGTGTTGCCGTGGTTACTAAAAATCGAAATTTCTGTGAAATTCTTTCAAAATGCTACTCCAAATAACAGTTTTGGTCTGATTTCAATATAACTTGGCACACAAGTAGACTACACTAAGATACATAATTCTGTGTATCGGTTTTTGATTTCGATGAACGGTGTTGCCGTGGTTACTAAAAATAGAAATTTCTGTGAAATTGTTTCAAAATGCTACTCCTCCTACAGTTTTGGTCTGATTTCAATATAACTTGGCACACAAGTAGGCTACACTAAGATACATAATTCTGTATATCGGTTTTTGATTTCGATGAACGGTGTTGCCGTGGTTACTAAAAATAGAAATTTCTGTTAAATACTCTCAAAATGCTACTCCAAATAACAGTTTTAGTCTGGTTATAATATAATGTGGCATGCAAGTAGACTACACTAAGAACATAAAGAGACTTAATCAAGGATCATTATTCTATTTATTGCTGTTGAAAAGTTTCAATTTCCAACTGCTTAAGTACTTTTCTCTTCCTTTGCTATAAGTACAAACCAGTAGAGCTTCAGTCTCGACAGAGACTTCTGGTTTCTACAGAAAATTAAACGTGAATTATTTATTTTCCACCAGAATAAGCTTTTTAAAAATAGATCTTATCGTTATATGGCCAATTTCCATACTATCGGGATACTCGTATAAATTTTCTTAAGTATTGTGGCTTTAAAAAAAAATCTTTGTTAATTTTGCAAAGTATTATTTTTCAGTCATCATTATTTTTACTTACATGTCAAATTAATTATTTTAAATTTCTCTATCTCTATAATACTGTGCTTTAAGTTTTAAGTGCTTTATTATTTGTAAATGTTAGAGTGTATATCTGTAAATCACCAGAATGGAACCCTCAGATTATGTTCAAAATTAATTAATCCTGAAAGAAATTCATACACATTTCATTTATCAATTTTAGTTTTGCTTTACATAGATCGAAATTAGGGTCATTGCTGACCAGCATGTTCAATGATGTGAAACGCTGATATGTATACACAAATAACATGAATTGATTTTCTGCCCAAAGGCGATTGAAACCGCAAGTGTTGATACCATTTTTATACACATTAATCGGCCAGGTAATCAGAAGCAAAACAAAAAAGAAATAAATCATAAATCCAGGTATTTTCAACTGTTTATTTTTAAAATTAATGTACTCTTTTAATAACTTGTTTATAAATTAAAAACTACCGGTAATTCATAAATAATTTCCCCGATGATTATCCACATTGTTTATGTTACGGAAGAATGGTAGCATTAATTTATTAATTTTATTTTTAGCTCTTCTGAGCCAAAGGCTCAAAGAGCTAATGCTATGGCCATTTGTGTGGTGTGCGTCGTGCAGTGTACGGTGTGCGTTAACTTTTTAGAATATGGGCCATAACTCAAGAACCCCTTGGCCAATCAGTGTCAAATTTGTCACAGGGTATCCTTGGCCCGAGGGCTACCATTTATACTAAACTAAGGGTTGGGACCCTAAAACAAGGAGAGATAATCAGGAAAACAAAATCAAAAGTACTGGTTGCAAAAAAATCTTCTTCTCCAGAACCACCAAGCAGACTTTCACACAAGGATCAGGATATGTTGAAGATAAAAAATTGTTCAAGGCATGACCCTGGGGCAAAGGGCGTGGTCTCAAGGTCACTTCAAAGTTGACCTAAATTTACAATTAGTGAAAATGTCTATATTTCGCTTACTAGAAGGACTAGGATCATCAAATATTGTAAGTTGATGCATCTTAATTTTGCGGGCATTTGTTTTCAAATTGATATGAAGGCATATTTTGGACACTTTAAGGCCTATGATCATCAAACTTTGTCAGTTGATGCATCTTGGGTCCTTGAACAAGGTCAACTTAAAAGTAGGTCACCGTGACCTACTTTTTGAACTTTATGACTTATCCTTTTTAAAACATTTAATCCCATTAGACACTGAGGGGTTAGAATCATCAAATCTTGTAAGTTGCTGCATCTTGGGACCTTAAAACATATTTATGAAAAAGTAGGTCACTGTGACCTACTTTTAGAATATTGCAGGCATTTGTTTTCAAATTGTTAAAAAGGCATATTTTGATTACCTTCAGACCAACGATCATCAAACTTAGTCAGCTGATGCATCTTGGGACTCTGAAAAATGTCAACCAAAATGTAGGTCACCGTGACCTACTTTTGACATTTTAGGGCTATATTTCAATATCTTAGGTATTTATAGGCTTAGAATCATCAAACTTGGTGAGTTGATGCATCTTGGGTTTCGGAGAGTGTCGACCAAAAAGTAGGTCACGGTGACCTACTTTTGACATTTTATGGCTATATTTCAGTATCTTTGGTACCATATATACTCGCCTATAAGTCGGATTTTTGGGAGCTAATTTCAGGTCCAAAACTCTATGTCCGACTTATAGGCGAGCTATAAAATGAATGGTATTATATGAAGTCAGTCCCTCTGATTTTTAAGCTTATTAAATACAACCGACTTATAGGCGGACCGACTTATAGGCGAGTATATACGGTACTTATCTGCTTAGAATCATCAAACTTTGTCAGTTGATGCATCGTGGGTTTTCGGAGAATTTCGACCAAAAAGTAGGTCACAGTGACCTACTTTTGACATTTTATGGCTATATTTCAGTATCTTTGGTATTTATTGGCTTAGAATCATCAAATTTGGTGAGTTGATGCATCTTGGGTTTTCGGAGAGTGACAACCAAAAATTAGGTGACGGTGACCTACTTTCAATATTTTATGGCTATATTTAAGTATCTCTGGTACTTATTGGCTTAGAATCATCAAACTTTGTCAGTTGATGTATCTTGGGTTTTCGGAGAATGTCGACCAAAAAGTAGGTCACGGTGACCTTCTTTTGACATTTTATGGCTATATTTCAGTATCTTTGGTATTTATTGGCTTAGAATCATCAAACTTTGTTAGTTTATGCCTCTTAGGTTTTCAGAGAATGTCGACCAAAAAGTAGGTTACGGTGACCTACTTTTGAATATCTCAGGTATTTATTGACTTAGAATTATCAAACTTGGTCAGCAGATGCAACCTAGGCCTCTGATAAATGTCAATCAAAATTTAGGTCATGATGACCTACTTTCAATATTTTATGGCTATATTTTAGTATCTCTGGTACTTATTGGCTTAGAATCATCAAACTTTGTCAGTTGATGCATCTTGGGTTTTTGGAGAATGTCAACCAAAAGTAGGTCATGGTGACCTACTTTTGAATATCTCGAATACTTATTGGCTTAGAATCTTCAATCTTTGTTTATCTATTAATGCATCTTGAGTCCTCAGAAAACTTCAATCTTAAAGTAGGTCACTGTGATCTTCTCATGGTTTTTTTTATAGCTTTATTAAAATATCTTCAGTCCTAGTAATTGGCTTAAGAATCATCAAACTTTGTCAGTTGATGCAACTTGGGTCTTAGGATACTTAAGGTTAGAGGCTTCAAATACAAGTGATAGGTTGTACTATTTATCAGAAGAGCGATTCAAGGCCCTTTGGCCTCTTGTATGGTCATTTAATAAAGTGTGAGGTTTTCTATTTGAGGGTTAAAAACATGTTCCTTTTTCAATTAAAAATCTTTTATTGAAGTGTAATAATTATTTTTAAATAGTACCAATGCAAATTTTTAGTATCTAATTTTACATTAAATACCCCCGTAATAAAAAGGCCTACATGTTGATATTTTTTCTCCTAAACCTTATCTTATAAATTATATTTAGGGGGAAAAAATTAATTTTCTCCTAACTTTTTTTATTTCACAACTTTATTTTAAAAAAAAATTATTCTAAACTACATTTGTGTAAATATACAGTCTAGGTAAATATTAATAAACTATAATAATCTCTTCATATTAAAAGATTGTAAGAAATCCTTGCTTTTTAAGCAGATTAAACTCATCTCTGCTGCAAGTAAACAAAACAATAGGGGGCCTGCAAATTCAGAATACACAAGGGGGTGGAGCTATCATGTCACTCAGAACCTTTTTTCACACATGAGTGAACAAAGCAGTCCCAAAAAGCAGTCCCAGGGAGAGCTGGGACTGCTGGGTTATGCTTATTTTAACATGAGTTGAGTCCCATAGGATAAAGCAGTCCCACAGCAGTCCCAGAGCGGTCCAAAAGCAGTCCCAAAAGACTGCTTTATAGTTGATACATTTTGTAAGTTTTATGCAGAAAAGTTTCGAAATGTCTAATTTTTATGGTTATCTTTCGAAAATCTTCTTCTCCAGAACCACTGGGCCAGGAAATTTTGGATACTCATGTGGAGTCATCCTCATGCTTTGAAAAATCAGATTTTTCAAGTTTTGACCCCCGGGCTATGGTAGGGCAAAATGGCCGACCCAAGTTTTACATAGGAATATATAAGATTTTTTTAAAAATCTTCTTCTAGTTTGGAACCACTGGGCCAGGATTATTAAAGTTATGTGGAATCATCCTCAGGTAGTGTTGATATCAAGTTTGTTCCACTAATCAACAGACCGATGAGGTGCTCACCTCACCTAAAAATAAATAAAAGTTTTACATAGGAAAAATATAGAAAAATCTTTAAAAATCTTTTTCTGAAGAACCACTAGCGTCTCATTGTGAAAGATGAAACTTATTGCAATGGATCAAAATCAGGTAGTGTAGATTTAATGTTTTTACCATCAGAAGCCTTCAGCCTTGAGATCGACCACATTATCTGATTACAGGGGTCACGATGCCACGAAATATCGTGTGCAACCTTTTAAAATCTTCTTTTCAAGGAGAGCAAATCCGCATCCAATAGGTGTAAAATTTATATGGACAAAAGAAACCGGTAGTGTAATTCTATTTGTTCTAGTAAAACCCCTTGAGGGATGGGGGGAGAGTTAAAAATTTATTTAAGTATGAAAGATAATATTTAAAAATTAACGGTAACTCTGTTGTTTTTTTTTTTTAGACGTATGGTATTTGGCATCCTCCGTATATCAAGGTTACATCGATTGCCAGATTTTTTAAAGCATCTTTATGTGTAATGTTGGCATTATTATATTGAATGTTTTGCCAATTATTATATTTCTTGCTAGTAAATTTGATTTGTTTTTATGCCCCCGATAATCGATGATTCATGCTTTTAGAATTGTACATGTTCATATTGTCTGTCTGTTGGTCCACAAAATCTTTAACCTTGCCCATTAACTTTGAAATCGCGTATAATACTCATATTTCACAGGCGTATTCCTTGTTACAAGATTTCCTTTCTCTGGGCACCACCAATTTGACCTTTTGACTTAGGAGTTTGACACACTTTTACGCAATAAATTCCGAACTTTTACTTTGACCATAACTTTTGAACTGTTGTTGCTAGGACTTTCATGCTTCACTTATAGATCGTTTGTGACAAGACATTCCATTGGATACCAACAACTTTGACCCTTTGACCTTGGAGTTTGAACTACTTTTTTAAAAACTTCAACCTTGGCCATAACTTTTGAACGTAAAGTCTAGGGCTTAATTACTTCACATATGTTATCCCTGTGACAAGATCCTTCATTGAATATCAACATTCAACAACTTTGACCCTTTGACCTTGGAGTTTGGCCTTCTGTTTAAAAACCTTTGCCATAGCTTTTGAATGGTAAGGACTAGGGCTTCCATACTTCACATGTGTAATCCTTGTGACAAGACCTTTCATTGGATACCAACAACCTATTTTGACCGATTAGGACCAACAACTTTGACTCTTTGATCTTAACCTTGTAGTTTGACCTACTTTAAAAAAAAACTTTATCCCTAGCCTTAACTTTTCAAAGGTAATGGCTAGGGCTTTCATACTTCATATATGTAATCCTGAATTGTGACAAGACCTTTCATTTCGAAACCAACACCTTTGACCTTGGAGTTTGATCTACCGTTTAAAAACTTTTACCTTGGCCATAACTTTTGAATAAGTGGTGCTAGGGCTTTAATTCATATTTCATATTATTTGTATTTCTTGTGAGAAGGCCTTACGTTGGGTACCAACATATTTGATTTGTATTTGAGAAAATTTAACTTTCGCTATGTTGCCATACGGGATTCAGTGTTTCACAAACACATCTTGTTCTTTTCTGTTACAGGGCAGGTCAACTTTACGTGTTCTCTACCTGTCATCCACCAGCGGGAATACGGTATGAATTTAACAAAGATTGGGTTAAGTACATAGGCGTCGGAACCGGGGGGGGGGGGGGGGGGTTAGCCCCCCCTTTTTTTTCCAAAGATATACTTAGTATATACATTATACATTGCTACGTAGGTTTAGCCCCCCCCCCCCACAGACATGTTGTAAAAAAAAATGGGTAAAGTTTTGTGTTTGGAAAAAAAAAATTGTAAGAAGTACGAACCTAACCCCCCCCCCCCACTCTTCCTTACGATTAAAAATATATGACCGAGTTTAACCAACCATTACATCAAAAGAGAGGTCTTTTAGACACATGTATAACACAGTCGAGGTTGTTTGTCAGAGGTGGTAGAAAGACCTTAGCCCCCCTTCCCTTTTTGAAGTCGCCAGGAAATGGTAAAATATTAATAGTTGGCGAAATTAAACGATCAACAGTTATGTTCTCTCATAAATTGTATTCCTGAAACTATCACTGTCTCTGCTAAAATTTTGAAGAAATATTCTGCAAATATGTTTGAATGATAAATAAAAAAGAAAAGATTTTCAAAAAAAGAGAGAAAGAAGATTTTTTAGCCGAAATTTTAGACATTTTTATCATTACATTATTTATACATTCAAAAATAAATTTGATTTTATGCACAAGATGAATGTGAAAGTAATTAATACTCATAATTAGATAGAAAAACAATCTCTTGTTTATACATGGCATCATATCTGGTGTGTGAAATGTGTTTCCGTATAATTTGATTTATTTACAAATTGTTCATGTTTGTCGTGTTAATGTGGAATTATTATAAATTTTCCCCCAAATTTTGATACTTTACAATTCTGTTGTGTTGGGAATGAACATTAGGAAGATGCATATACTTTCAACATAAGGTAAAATATAAAGCAAATGAACGCCTTTTTGTGTGCAGATCATGAAATGTACTGAGCTCCACGGGTATTTGTTGTCCCGAGCCATTAATCTTGAAATCCAAATTCTTACTTGGCTAGTGATATCTTTAGAAAACATGTGTATCTGAAGAAAGTTAACTCGGCAACATGCGCCATCCCATTCTTTAAGTTTTATTAGGTGTTTACACCTCCTATACCCGATTTTGCGGATTCAACGATACCCTAATATCGAGTATTATACGCGATTTCACGGATAATACCCGATTTCGAGTATTCTCTCCGACCTGTTAAAGGCATCATAAAAAGTCCTTTCAAGTGTAATTTTGCTAAAATTGAATCCTTTATACACAACTCATGCTTAATATACAGTAATTCAAATTATTTTTTGGTGTGAATGTGTCATTGTTGTTCTTATGATAACATAAACTTCAACATTCTTTTAGATAGACAAAATTGCACCTCCAAGCAACCAATGAGGGCAATTACTGCACTGAAATCTGGAATTGATAAACTAGTATTTTAAAACATTTTTCAGGTAGCAACAGAGTGAGAAGAGATTAAATTGATATTTACAAATAATCCTGATCATTTGATATTTTACTTCCAAATGATACTTTTTCATGCATATCTTTAAAACTGGAACTTTTATTTTGCATTTACATGTTTATATTTGCCACATTGTATTAGTTAATATGAATTTATGTTTACAATCATGCATTGTGTTGAATGATGTCATTCTTATGTTTAGCATTGATTATTTTCATTGCAAATCTGTTAATATTGATTATTTGTACTACATGTATGTATTTGTGTATTCATTATTGAATAATAATATTAAAGCATCATTATAATGCATTTTTTTGTATTTCTAAAAACCAAAACGTAAATAATAGGGCAACAATCGCCCTAACAAATCACCACAAAAAGTTATTTCAAACATGGAGGAGGGGTGAGAGGCATGATATAGTTCCTACATATATTCTACGAAGTGGTGATAAGGTTTCGTGTGTAACGTATGAGGGTTATCTGGTAAAATCGTGGACGCCTTTGGCGTTTATGCATAAAATTATAAGCTATATACTAGGTATGGCGTATCTGAACAAAAAAGTAAAACACAGATTAAACAAAGATTAAGTAATATTTCTATCTCATTAAAATAAAATCCATTTTTTAAACCCAAATACCCCCCCATTTTTTTATACATGCAGCTTAAATTGACTTTAAACTGTGTTTGATATGATTTTTTTACCCCTTTTTTGGAAATAAATGGTTTTTGTTTTAAATCTCGGATTTCTATAAAACGCATTGTTTTAAAATTTTTTATTTACAGGAAAGTTAATTTTATATAAAGTTCAAAACAAAAGGAAAGATCATTTTAATTTTAGTTGTCTGAACTTATGAAAAATATGCCATATTATGACTTTAAATGCTACATACGCCTTGTTTCATCTAGGAAACAGTGTTTTGATTGTTTTAAAAAATCAAATTTTGGCACGGCCCATAAAAATTTTGAAACAACTATCAGAGTCAGTGCGCGAGTGGCTCGGGGTGCGAAATCTGGAAATTTTTTAATTTGCAGTTTGTTCGTATGTTTTGCACTACCCAAGGGCTGATCAAAAATAAAAACTTTGATAAAAAAAACTCTATTTCCCTTTTAAAAAATAAAGATCTGGTGATTTTTTTACTTTCTAGCCAAAAGGGCCTCAATGCATGGCCATCTGCTATGGCAAAAAATTTTTTTAATAGGGGCCCTAAATCAAAACCCTTGGCCAATCAGTACCAAATTTGTCACAGGATATCCTTGGCCCAAGCGTACCATTTATACTAAAATAAGGGTTAGGACCCTTAAACAAGGGGAGATAATCAGGAAAACAAAACCAAAAGTACTATTCTAAAATCTTCTCCATAACCACCTGGCAGATTTTCACCAAACTTACATACAAGGGTTAGGATATGGAAGATTAAAATTTGCATGGGGAATTACCCTGGGGAAAAGGGCGGGCTCAAGATCACTTCAAAGTTGACCTAAATTTAAAAGTAATAAAAAAATGTATAGCTTCTTTAAAGGGCAAGGACCCAAATCTTTTAAGGTGATGCATTTTTGACTTCACATCATGTTATTTCAAAAGTAAGTCACGGTGACCTACTTTTAAAATTTTGGGGGGTTTGTTTTTAAAATTTT